>NC_141032.1:11762500-11917500 GCF_052040795.2 Danio rerio
CAGTTGCTTTGTGCACTTCCTGTCTTGTTATGATTATACATGTTACTACGGAAACATGTTAATACGCGTCTGTCAATCAATTCGGTTTGCAGGGAAATTGCACTCCTCACGTTGGCCTCAAAATGGGAGGGATTTGGATCCTATTTTAAAATCAGGAAATTAAGGAAAAAAGAGACTTATTGGGTTTATATCACCCAAATATGACCGTGGACACACTATACCTGCACACCAGGCCCGTGCTGAGACTTTCAAAGAGCCATGTGCAGTTTGACAAAAGTCTTGAAAAATGTTGGTTAAGAATTGTTTGATTCTAAAATATTTGAAACCATACACTCAAAGTCCTTTTAAGGCAAGTCATTTCACTCAGTGGCCATCTTAGAAACACCTCTCGTACAGTATGCTTGGAGATTCTGTTTGAATAGGGAACAACAAATTCTCCAAAACTGTTTGCTAAGCTTGATTACATTTCATATAAATTCTGGTTGTAGTATTGTAGTTTTAGTACTGTAACACCATACTTTGTTTTCGTGTGGACAAACAGCCAATCCATGTAGAGGAAACCTGTGATCTTGTGGACAGGGCCTTAGACTGTCCTGTATTTTTTTAGTGAAATGCTAATATTCAAATTTGATTTAGTGATTTATGCTAAGCTAAGCTAAAAGTGCTTCTGCCAGTCCTAGAGATCGGCTGAATGCAATCAAAAATTGTAAAACTCAACATCTTAACCTTAGAACCTTAAAGGAGTATTCATTTTGGCTGCATTTACATTGCAGATCTTGATGGTCAATTCTGATTTTGTGATTGTATCTGATTTTTTTGCTGACCTGCTTACATCATCTTTTAAAAGTGACTCGCATCTGATTGCCTGCATTTACACTGCACACAGCAAAGACGCAGGAAAAAGTAGCGGGCGGGCTGATGATTAAAGAGCACTCTTTTCTCCATTTCTGTATTTAATCTGTTGACTGGCTTTAATTTATTGACAATAGTTTATGACAGAAAAGCTCTCATTTGACCATCTTATTTTAATCTTGGACATTTTAAAGCAGTAGGCACCTAAATGTTACGTGCATGATTTATGTATGTGATGTATGCAACAGTTTTATATTAGTTTATGGTTACGCGGCGGAAGTTGCGCTCTCATGCTCTCTCTCTCTCTCTCTCTCTCTCTCTCTCTCGTTAACATGCTTAAATATGTGTGCTATGTGATAATATAAAAGCGTATTTAGTCCTTGTGTATGAGATTTATGGTTTAGGGCTCTGCTGAAGTCTGTACTGAAATTAAAGCGTCAGGCTTAACGTCATTTGCTATGGTTTTTAATGACTTGCGACTCGCATTGACACGTGAAAATCCGATCTACCTGCTTACACTGCAGACACAAGAGCACAGATCCGATTCCTATGGGATAAATTTCCACATATGAAAAAGGCCTGAATCTGATTTGAGTAAATCGGAATCTATGTGATTTTTTTTCCTGCTTACACGTACATGGGCCTTATCCGATCTGTGCCACATGGGAGAAAAAAATCGGTATTGAGTCACTTAAACAGTGCAGTGTAAATGCGGCCTTTAAATCTGACAGTAACTTGTGCAGTACTCGCATGCTGTTTGTGCTTCTCTTTTTCTCAGTGCACAAATGCTGACTTCTGTGCATGTGCTTGTGCTTCAGTGGATAGGCTCATGTCAAGTAACATCAAAATAGCTCTTTTTAAAAACAAAGTCAGTTATGTCTAAGTGATTATTGAGCAAAACATTTTATAAAAGTTTTTTATTGAAAATTATGTTATTAATTACTCACCCTCATGTTGATCCAATCACCAGAGACCTTTGTTCAACTTCAGAACACAAATAAAGATATTTTTGGATGAAATCCGAGAGCTCTCTGGTCCTCCATAGACAGCAAAAGTCCGGGGATTGTTCAAAGTCCAGAAATGTACTAGAAAACAATGTCAAACAGACCATAAAAACGTAAAGGAGATTTTAGCTGAAACCATTGCCCTCTGGTGCCCATATCATGGAGGTCGGTGGATCACTTTGAGAGTAGAAAGACACATTCACAACTAGTTGTTATTATTACACATGCAGCTCCTGACGATTAGCTGTGGTCTTATGTGATTTCATGCATTTGAATACACAGTTATGTGACAAGATGTTTGTAGTGCATACTTTAGTGCATACATTTACATTTTGGGGTGAACTATCCCTTTAAACTGCTGTTGTTTTATATATTTTCTTTTTTTTTTTAAACATTAATCAACAACAAAATACAAAATCCAGCTTGGTATTATCTGAGAAAAGTTAAACTCTGTTTTTATCTGTATAGTTGTTACGTTCTATTAATTTTTGTAATTTTAAGCACCTATCGGTTGTAAAATGCTCATTTGTTTGTGATTTATCGACACATTTGAACTTACACAAGTAGTTAGCCTAGTAGTTACTTCTCAATTCTAACACAGAGTAGCTAAATTTATTAGAACACAGTCCACTGGTAAAAATCCGTGCCATGCTTGAGGTTTTAACACAGCAAATGAAGAAATGAATTAGTAATTTTCATTAAGGCTGTGTCAATATTTATCAATATTTATATCTGTAGTATCAAAAATTCTATCTTGTATAAAATTGATAATTTGTTTAAGGTTTCATATTGAAGTTAGGAATTCCAGTAATGTGGACACATAAAGAATATTGTCACCTCATTGACACCCATTACCCTGTTTCTTTAACAGCTATTGAGACCCAGAGTACGAGTTCAGAAGAGATCGTCCCGAGCCCACCCTCTCCACCCCCTCCTCCTCGCATCTACAAGCCCTGCTTTGTGTGTCAGGACAAATCTTCAGGGTACCACTATGGCGTCAGTGCCTGTGAGGGCTGCAAGGTAAGACACTAGATTTAACTTCAAACAGCACCAAAGTAGCCCAAAAGTGAACTAGAAGTATCAATACTACCTTTGCTAAGTACTCTGCTTAAAAACATTTAGAGATGTTGAATGCCAATGCTGCTACTGCTTTTTAATGCATTGTATAAAGATACATGATTATTTGTTAAAAAAAAATCACCTTCAATCTTAATTGTAATTGACTACAAGTCCTGAATGTTTATTAAATCAAAGCGGTACAGTCAAATCTACATTTGATCTTAAGAGAGAGAAGTCAACACTTATAGTTATAAAAAAGAGCTTCAGTATTATGTCAGCCAGTGTTATTGTTTTTGTTATGCACAATCAGATTGTCACAGGATAACTGGGACAACAGTTTATAATTGGATATAAACACTGCATTAGCAAAAAGCTCCAGGTACGTTTCAATGCATGTTGCAGATTGCAGATCCTCTAGAGGGCACTCTCTACACTTTTGAAAATTACAGATGTTTTTTTTTGGGGTACATTATCTTGTACGTTTCAGATACACATCTTTTTCGTACCTGTTCACGAGAAAACAGGACATGTCATACAGATCAGCAGAGTTACAAGCAGAGATGCTACTAGCTTAACTACATTTCCCAGTAGCGTGGCGGTAGCGTCGCTACTTTGTAAATTCAATAGCTTTTATAAGTAGCGGATCAATAATTAACAGCACTGACATTCATGGAGCTGTGAGGCCGGTGTCTAGCCTATGAAAGTAAATCCATACGGTGGCCAGAATGATGATTTTTTTCTTCTTCCTGTTTTACGGTGGTCGACAACAATATTTTTACTCAAATTAATTTGCTGTGGTATTTTTAAATTTATGTTTAATTTATTTGGCAACCCCAGATTAATAAAGGGACTATGCCGACAAGAAAATGAATGAATTAATATAAATATAGTTGATACTACATTATGTAGTGTAATTCATTAATAAAGTGTTGTAAATATATATACAATACAATGCTTATTCCTAAATATTTCCCTTTACGATAAATTACTATAGTATTTTAAATGGGTGACACTTGGTTTTATTATAGTTTATGCTTTTGCTGTTATATACTACATTTTGTTTCTGTTTAGTATAGCGTATTTATTTGCAGTAAAAATTGCAGTAACTAAAAAATTATGCCTCATATGTTTCATTGGCATTTTTATTAAGCACTTAGTTAAGATTGAGTTGGATTCAAGTTGCTTTTATTTAAAAATAAATTGCAAAAAATGGCTTAGATGTAGCTAGGCTACTTTTGCCAAGTAGTTTTTGGCTTAACTTGCTACATTTCCCAGAGGGTAAAGTTTAGTGTAGTTAAGCTACATTTTATGTAGAGTAGCTAATAGCTTAGCTCACTACATTTTTGAAGTAATTTGCCCAACACTGCAGATCACCCAGCAAACCATTGACCTGAACCCTTTGCTAATCCCCACCAATAGTGTTTTTAAAAGTGAACATCAGAGGCAACGTAGTTTTACTAGTTTTTAGTTATCCTTTGTGGAACCACACTTCATCGGAAGTTCCCAAGGACAACACCATACAAAGAGAGCTATCGAGCAAACTGACCACACCAAAAATTGTCTGTATTGAGTTAAATTGGTGAGGCAAATGTATTCAATTACAAGGTATTTTTGGTGTTGTGCAAAGAACTGCACAACAATATATTTTATTTGTCAATAGTATCATTAGTGTAAAAATACACTATAAAAATTTTTTTTATATTTTTTTTTTTAGAAACTGCACTCAAACGTATGTTGAAGTGCATTTTTGCATATTTCACATGAGCCTGTGAGCCTGTGAGCCTGGCTTTTACTGTTAGTACAGAAATTATTAAAATCAACTTTTGAAAGCATTAAAATACTTTAATTAACTATAATATAACTTTAACTTTTTATAGTTAAAGTAATAACTATAACTTTAATGCTTCCAATTAACTATAAATTTTTACTTTTTTATATTATGAAGCTACAGGTTTAAAAACACCTGGACCGTGTGGTGAAATGAAATAGAATCATCCTATTCAACCAGTTTGCTGTCCTGACCCTTCTTTACTTTAGATACTGTTATAAAGGGATTGCTCTTTTAAATGCCCTCTTTTTCTCACAGTGTGAGACAGATTGCTAACCTTTCTCATGTGTAGAGCACACAGGAATCAATAGGTCTGGATGAGACGTATGAATGTTAAAACCATTAAGGGATTACCTTCAGCAAGCTGGCTGAATTAACCTGCCTGCATGTGTCCTCGTTTTTTTTTTTTTCTTCTTCTTCTTCTTCTTCTTTTTTTTTTTTTTTTTTTTTGCTAAGTTTCATCTTTAGTGGTCTACACATGTAATGTAAATCATTTTTGTGCTAATAATTGGTCCACATGGTGGCAATACTGGAGTGGGATGATATTTCAAAAAACAAAAACAAACTACTGAAGACAGCAAAATCAATATGCAACTGTGCCTCAGCACTTATATAAGAAGTTTCTACATAAGAGGTAAATAACTTTGTGCACACAATCAAATGTAATATGCTTCATAAAGATACACACAAAGCATACACTCTAAGCCATAACTGAAATGATAGCTCATAATACTCTAATTTTAACTGAAGAAAATGCCACATTTTATGAGCTATGTGCACTGATCAGTGCTTATGTGTGAACAGGTGTCTAAATAATGGTACATTTTTAAAGTAGTTGTGTCTCTTCAGAGGAATTGTATTACTTTAGAAGTCTCTTTATGGACCTTTTAATGTAAGTTTTGTTGGTCGTTTTATTTTAAGGTACAATTCACTGTATTAATAAGCCATTAGCTATGACTTTTGCCTTCTAATTTAAAGTTTGTTAAGGTAGTAGTAGGATTTAGATATTAAATATGATTAGAGATGTAGAATAAGATCATGCAGTCTATGTACATTATACAGTTGAAGTCAGAATTATTATTCTCATTTAGATTTTTTTTTCTTTCTTAAATATTTCCCAAATGAGGTTTAACAGAGCAATTAAATTTTTACAGTATGTCTGATACTGTTTTTTCTTCTGAAGAAAGTCTTATTTTTTTTATTTCGGCTAGAATAAAACCAGTTTAAAGTTTTTAAAAGCCATTTTAAGGTCAAAATCATTAGCCCCTTCAAGCTAATTTTTCCCCGATAGTCTACAGAACAAACCATCGTTATACAATAACTTGCCTATTTACCCTAACCTGCCTAGTTAACCTAATTAACCTAGTTAAGCCTTTAAATGTCACTTGCCTTAATAATAGGCAGTTAATAAGCCACTTGTTAAAAATGAGAAGTGGAACATAAACAATGGTGTTATCGTTTTGTTTTATTTGCTTATACATGTCAAACCAACATTATTTTTTTATTTATTTTTTATTTTTTTTGGTGGGACACCAAACCACAGGGTAATATTATCTTCTTTGTTTACTTAATTTTTAGGGAACCGAGCCACTCCAAGACATTAAAACACTGTTATACTGAGCTGCTCATGTTAAAGAGCACAATGCTACACGTCATATAGCATTTTTATGTGATTGCAATACAGTTTTTTCCACTTGATTAACCGAAAGTGATTTTCATTCACATTTTGTAGAGTAAAGTTGGCTCTGTAATCAGCAGTAAATCTCCAGCACCTGCTTTCAGATGGAGCAGTATTTAAAGGGCCATGAAACCCCCCTCTTTTGGTTCAAGTCTACCTCAGACTTTTTTAAAAAAATGCTTCATGTGTGGCTTAACATTGTCTTAACGGATGCTCAACACACACAAATCTCTTAAAACATTTTTTAAAAGTACTTTTTCTTGAACCTTTGATACACACAGCCATATAGTACACAAAAAAAATCATGGACGCGATCCTGAAATCCAAGGTAATCATTCTATGGTTTAAAAGGTGTTTGCATCACTTCTTTGTGACCTACAGCTCAGTTGTTTTTACACCTGAAAGCTCATGAAAATACCACATGTGATAACGTGTGTTTACTTTAAACACATAATGTCAGCTGAGATTTTGAAATATCTGAATCATTCTGTAAAATAAAGCATAGTCATGTGTTTATTTGTCATGTTAAATCCTTAAAAGAAGTTGAATCAAAGTAAACAGATGATGGAAATCATTAGCTGAAAAGGAGTAATGACTAATGCTAACACCAGGAAGCAGACAAGAGGCGAATCTTCAACATGGCTTGCACTAAACAACACGTTTATGTTAAATCAAATGTGTAATTGACCCTAATAAAAATATATATATTTTTAAGAGAGGATAGGGCAGGGAATGCTGCATCAGGTAGGTCTGTCAACTGTGAATGCTGACCAGGGACGTTAATGTTGTTACATGATTGGCTGAGGTGCCTTGTGGAATCCACGTTAGCTGCTTTTTTAATAGTGAGTAAAACACAGATTTCCATTTCCATATAGTTTAGAAAATCTCTTGTTAAATCTGCTCTTGATTTCCTGTGTCTCTTTATTGTGGCATACTTGCAGTTTTTTTCTGCACTAGAGTGCCCTCTGGCCTTCGGAGGAATTTAATCAACCAATGCTGAACCACTAAGTCCAACGAATTCTAAAATATGACTAAATATAAATGGCATTTTAGTCAAAATGAAATCTAAATTTGCTGTCAAAATGAACACTGCCTGTGTGTAACACTGTTTTATCAACCAGCGGCATGTCTTGAAGCCAGTCTCACAGTCTTCATGGTGTTGTTTGTGTTCAGGGTTTCTTCAGGCGAAGCATTCAGAAGAATATGGTGTACACGTGCCACCGAGAAAAGAACTGCATCATCAACAAAGTCACCCGCAACCGCTGTCAATACTGCCGGCTGCAGAAGTGCCTGGAAGTGGGGATGTCCAAAGAATGTGAGTGATGCATCAGAATTACTCCCTTCACAGCTGTAGCACCATTGCCAAAATATGAAATGGATATGAAATAGTAAGAGTTATGAGTAAACACACTCATACAGAGAATCAGGGGCTCCCTCTGGCTATACGAGCACACGTCTCCACACTGCTAGGCGCTGTCAGACTTGAGAAGTTAATTGGGAGAGGTGAGAAAATACAAACACAGGCACACACACATACACGCTCAAACACACACCAACAGGTCGCCAGGAAAAGTTGTGAATTTGTGTGTGTTTAGAAATCTTCCTGACACATTCTCACTATCAAGTGGATGTGAATCTGCACTGCAGAGAGGCACACAAATGGTGTGTTTTATGGAGGTAGAGGAAAGAACCAGTAAGATTCACTTTGGTGACAGATCTTAGCTGTGTGTGTGTGTGTGTGTGTGTGTGTGTGTGTGTGTGTGTGTGTGTGTGTGTGTGTGTGTGTGTGTGTGTGTGTGTGTGTGTGTGTGTGTGTGTGTGTGTGTGTGTGTGTGTGTGTGTGTGTTTTACATTAATTTTTACATTATTATTTTGTGTGTGTATATATATATATAATGTACGTATAATGCCTGGTTCAAGTTCTGGCTGGACCAGTTGGCATTTTGTGTGAAGAGTTTGCATGTTCTTCCCGTGTTCATGTGGGTTTCCTCTGGGTGATCCAGTTTCCGCCACAGTCCAAAGACATCCGCTATAGATGAATTGGATGAACTAAATTGGCCTTAGTGTATGAGTGTTTGTGTGAATTTGAGAGTGTTTGTGTGTATTCTGGGTTGCAGCTGGAAAGGCATCCTCTAAGTAAAACATAAGCTAGATAATTTGGTGGTTCATTCCGCTGTGGTGACCCCTGATAAATAAGGGACAAAGCCGAAAAAACAGTTACAAAAAAAAAAAAAAAAACTTGCATTACAAACAACTAAATTACAAAATAAACGACAAAAAAAATTATAAATTTTTTTTACCAAAAGCACACAAATTTACAAAAGATAATCTAAAAATAAGAATTAATTGAAACTATTAATTCTGAGTTACTTAATAATACATAAATAAAGGGAATGTTTAAGACTGTATAGTTAATTAATTAGTTCAAAATTATTAGTTTATTTAAGACTTTTATGTTGAATAATTTTTTTATTTGTGAATTACAAAACAAAAACAGTCAGTATTGTGTATAATCTGTAACTCCCTCAAAATTATTTAGTTTCTGCTGTAAACCAAAACCCAATGTAGGTTTTACTAACATATAGTTGGATAATTAATCTATTAATCTCTAATCAATGGTGACCGAGCGAGCTTAACGTGCTGCAGTTTAAGAAAATCTGTGCATTTACAAAAACGCCAGCAAATTGAGAAAAGGTCTTCATCCGCTTGACAGTGCACATGCTGCAAATCCTCACATCACAAGCACAATTTTTTACAATGCAAACAAATGAATAAAAATTTAAGGCTAATATAAAAGACAAGGGAATTGGGATATTAAAATAAACAAACAGAACACTCACCTTTCAAAGATTACCTACAACTTCACTGAGCAACACTCACAGCAGATCGGAATCTATCATGTTTTTAGGTCTCCTTGAAACATTTCTGTTGTGTTCCCTTCTTTTTGCAAGTGCTGTGAGAAAATGCAGTGCGTTTTCATAAATGGTTTGTGCTGTGAGAAAATGCAGTGCGATTTCATAAATGGTTTGTGTTGTGAGAAAATGCAGCACGTTTCATTAATTTGTTTGTGTTGTGGGAAAATGCAGTGTATTTTTTTAAAATGTGTTTGCATTGTGAGGATTTGCAGCATGTGTACTGTCAAACGGATGAAGATCTTCTCTTCGCTGGTGTTTTTTGTAATTGCGTGTGCTTTCTTGAATTGCAGTACGTTTAGCTATTGGCCACTGTACTAATCTCTAAATGTACTATTTATCATTAAAATGGCTCATAAAGCAGTTTAATATGAACTTTTGCATGATGTAATTTAGTTTTTTTTTTCTCCAATTCGTTATTGATATATAAACATATATAAATATTGGTCACACTTTACAGTAAGGTTCCAATAGTTCATGCATTTACTAACATAAACTAAGTATGAACAATAATTATTTGTTGTTATTTTAATATTAATCATAGTTAAAATTTAAATTCATACTAGTTTACATTACTTAATGTACTATATGAGTTAACATGAACTATAAAATTCATACTGGTTTACATTAGTTGCTGCACTAAGTTAACATGAACTATAAAATTCATACTGGTTTACATTAGTTGCTGCACTAAGTTAACATGAACTATAAAATTCATACTGGTTTACATTAGTAATGCACTATGAGTTAACAAACTATAAATTTATACTGGTTTACATTAGTTAATGCTCTATGAGTTAATATGAACTACAAAATTAATAGTGGTTTACATTAGTTAATGCACTACGAGTTAACATTAGTATATGCATTAACTAATACTATTTTATTATACTACAACCTTATTAAAGTGTTACATAAATACCATTGCACTAAATAGATTTTAAAATGATCAGTGTTTGAATTTGAAAGTTCCCCAAAATAAACTGAATGCACTTCATGGATTTGCGGTCGGTCTGTGTTTGTTCTTGACAGGACTTTGTAATTGCGTCAGTAATCATGTGTGTGTCAAGTTTGACGATACTGCCGGGTCTGACAGATTCATGCGCACAGGCCTCACAGGGTTTCACAGCAATACACACTCCTCCAGCAGGCATCATGGCAAGCTTGTTGTCGCCGGCGCAAATGACCCATCAAATCAGTCTCAGTGACACCACACACTCGTTTCATTAATGTGAGTTCATATGAATTCACACCTCTTGACTCGTAGTACATTTACAAAATGATGCACAGCGGCACTTTCACACTTGGCTTCCTGCATACATTTGAACGCACAAAACATCTGTAATAAAACACACACACACATTGATTTCCAACACATCACGCTGGGTTCACTCTGCTCCAAATGCATTAGACTCACAACTCATCTGCCGCTGCTGAGGAGGAGGTGAAGAGATCGTGGAAAAAAAGAGGAGTGGAGAGAGTGGGAGCGCAGGGAGGAAACATTGACATTTTTATCTTTTCATTGAATTTCATCTTTGTGATGGACGATCTGCCAGTGCTTTAATTTTCTCCTCTCAAATTATCCCTGTCAAGAGCATCACACACACACACACACACAAACAAACACACACACTTAAACAGACATATGTGGGCAATAACCAAAAGGTTCACACTGTAGCAAAATTTCTATTATAAACATTTTAATTTGTATTGACATTTGTTAATGGATTTTTTTAAGACTAAACATTTGGCTTAAAATAGAACAAAGGTGTTTTAATTGCTTTCCCATTGCGCTGTGAATCATACTGTTACTCACATACAGTGTTTTGCATAAAAATATTACTCACATATCCAATACCTTTATCAGACATCAATAAATAAAGCAATTTGCATCTGTTTAAAATTTGCAGTCATTTGAATACAACTTTCTAGTTGATAGTTCACCCAAAAATCTTTTAAATTCTGATGTTATTTAGTTACCCATGACTTGTTCCAAACCAGTTTGACTTTTTCGTTCTGTTGAACACAAAAGAAGATATTTTAAAGAATGTTACTATTGGTAACCATTATCTTCCATAGTGGGAAAAACAAATACTGTGGATGTCAGGGGTTACAGGTTTCCAACATTCTTCAAAATATCTTCTTTTTTGTTTAACAGGACAACAAAACTCAAACTGGTTTGTAACAGATAAAGGGTGAGTAAATGAACTTGCCCTTTAAGTAGATAAAACACAACTGTGTATTTGGCATCTGTTTTCTTGTGTTTATATAATTTTTGTTCACATCGTTAGCAAATCCAGAGAGTAAAAGATCACACAAAAAAAGCCACTAAATAGGGCTATGTCTTGTTTCTTTTCCAAATGCTAAAATTTGCATTCATAAACATATAGGGCTCTATTTTTAACGATCTAGGCACAAAGTCTAAAGCGCATGATGCAAAAGCGTGTGCGAATCCACTTTTGCTATTTTAAGGGCGGATGCGGTTATGGGTGTGTTTTGAGCATAACGTGCATTAAACCAATCAGAGTCTTATTTACCATTCCCTTTAGGGTGCTTTCACACCTGTCTTATTTATTTCGGTTGAATCGCACTAGAGTTCGTTTTCCCTCTTGGTGTGGTTTGTTCGGGTAGGTGTGAATGCAGCAATCGTACTCGAGTGCACACTAAAAGCAGACCAAGAAAGCGTACCGAGACCTGCTTGAAGAGGTGGTCTCCGTACACTTTCAAATGAACCTTGGAGCAGTTAGTTTGTGGTGAGAATATGATCCAAATTAAAACAGGTCCAGCCGCAAAAAGTACTGTGCCTTTTGGACTAATCCAGCTTCGTAGGCCAATCCACTGTGCATTTTGGGATATGGAGGAAAAATATTTATTGACAGCGCTTTACCAACAGAGAGAGAGAGAGAGAAAGAGAGAGAGAGAGAGAGAAACATTACCTGATGGATCGTAGGTAATATTTCCGCAAGATGACCATGTTGCAGTTTAGCTAAATTAATTCACGCCTCCTCCTGAAGTGACGTGCAACGCATTAAAACAGTTTTCCAGCTGTGGCCGCAGTTTATTCTCGAAATGTTTAGTTTGTCTAAAGCAGGGATGCATAGTAAAAAGTGACATTTTGTGTCTGCCGGTTCGTGTACTTGCAGGAGTTCATTGGCATTTTCCTACATGTGAATTCTGACCTATCGATAAGCAGTTTATGTTCAATAACATCTGGCCAATGAGTGATGTGGATTTTTTTTTCAAGGTTTTTTTTCTACACTCTCCTATTGGTGAAGTTTTTTTTCCCTCTCTGCTGTCGCCACTAGCTTGCATGGTTCAGGATCTGTAAAGCTACACATCGATGAATTTGCTCTTCAGTGTTTGGACTCTCAGTAATGATTTTAAACCAAACTGAACTGAGCTAAACTGAACTGAACTTAAACACTAAAAACTGAACTACCCTGTTCCAGTTACTATGACCTTTTATTTGAAGCTGCTTTGACACAATCTACATTGTAAAAGCACTATACAAATAAAGCTGAATTGAATTGAATTGAACTTTTGTCAGATGATTGCATCTTGGTTCTTTTCAACTGGTTCGGACCAAAGCCAGCAGTGTGGTGTGAAAACGACCTAAAGATGCCAGAAAATTCAACAATGTATCATTTATTGCCCTTGGTCTGGATCAAATGAACTAAACTCCAGATGTGAGAGCACCCTTAAAGTGCGTCGACCACCGACACGGGTGCATAGTATCGCACAGTATCGCATACCAGACGCGCACATTCGCATGTTAATTTTTTATGAAACTATTCAGATGGAGCTCTGTGGCGAGGCAGAAATATGAACAGTGTCCTGAGTTGTGGCTGGGCGCCACGGACAACCGCTGACTTTTGTGTACCTTGATAGAAACCTTTAGAAATCTGAAATGCATGGCGCTGTGTGCCGCGAAGCAGTGCGTCACTGAGTGGCGCTTCTGGTGTGCGACCCTCTTAAGAGTCAGTTGTGTCACGCCATGGCACATTTGCTGTTTACATAGCAGACTTTGTAAGTGGAAAAACTGAAAGCTTTACTAGCAAGAAAACAGTTAAACATACCATCTGCAGTGTGAGGATAAAGAACGAGCCTCCTTCATTCGGCCTCTTTATTTTCTCTTTATTTTTCTTTACTCTTTGCTTTACTCATTTACTTTCATGGATAATGGAAACTCACTCCACTGAAGACATCCATTAGCCTACATATTTAATTTAGTTTGTTTCTATTTCTAAATTCAGTTCTAATTTCCAGCAAACAAATAAATGCTCAATGATTAGTCCTGTTCTTATAACACGTCCTATTCTTATCCCCCATTTGGTGATGCATACGTCTCCAAAATCTGAAAGGTGGACAAATCTAAACTTGTTTTTTATTAAAACAAATATAAATAAGCATTTAATAAATAATCAGCTACTAATAATTACATTATACAAATACAAATGGTCATGAATAAACTGAAAAAAGTCCCCCGACACGAAGAAAGCATGGTGGTTTTTATATTTATGTAGAAAATAATAACTTTTATTACATTTTAATACTTTAATGTTTTTCATACGTAAAGATATTTGTTTATTGCTCTATATTCTGTGTATGATAGGGCCCATAGTTTCAAGAAATGTCTGCGTCTAGATTGAAAACTGGGTTAAATCGGAGTAATATGTATGCCACACCTATATGTGGCTCTGTAAACAAACACAGACAGAGCTGCAGGATACTCTAACATCTCAGAAGAATGCAGTGAGCGTGAAGTCCTTCTTCATCTTCTTCAGACATAAACAGGACACCGTGGTGGATTTAAAAATATCTTGACACATTTAACTGTTAATGTGTCTCCGCTGGTTGTCTAGTTGAGACTTCCTTACCAGTTTTTTTTTTCTGTGTGTGCGCTAAAAAACTTAGCAGCGCCTGCAGCACAAAACAAAGTCCCTTCCAAGGAAAGTCTGTTCAGCCATATTCGCAACCCCTGTGGGTATTTCATCCAGCACTAAAGCCCTATCTAAATGAATGGGGCAATACTAAAAACGACTGGCTGAACTCTCGATTCAATTACATATTTCAAATCAGCAATTAAATCTGATTACTGTAGTTCTATTATTATCAAAAGCACATACTTTTCAGTTTTCTCTATCTGAAAACTGAAAGTTTTCTCTATTGCTGATCTCCTTTACAGCTGTTTCTATGGTAATGTGAGGATGTGGTCATAAACACTGGTAGAAGACTGGAAGACAACACTGCAGGACAGGATATGTGATGAGGTGTGCTGTAATGTAATTTATCCTGTCAAAACCAACGCAAAGACTCAACAGTCAGCAATTGACAGGGTTGGCTGTATAACAAACATATGAATCTGTTCAGAATGTCAGTAATTCAACAGATCTCAGCACCCGTTTTGTACTCTTATAGTATTTATTTGTTCTAATATGGCAGTAAATAGATGACAAGATCTGTTTGGGTACTGAAATTCTTCCAAATATCTTTTGTTGTGTAGGCTGGAACAAAGACATTTATACAAGATCGGGTCAACCAGAAAGAAAATGTTAAGTAAATTCTACACAACTGTTGCACACTTGCATAATCACATTTCTGATCACCTTGCCAGCATTTTCAGGG
Organism: Danio rerio; assembly: GCF_052040795.2. Taxonomy (NCBI): domain Eukaryota; kingdom Metazoa; phylum Chordata; class Actinopteri; order Cypriniformes; family Danionidae; genus Danio; species Danio rerio. The sequence goes on from NC_141032.1 coordinate 11,777,459, forward strand.
ACAGAGCTTTCCAGACAGACAGAAAACTCCACATACATTTCCTTGTGAGATCAAGCTGGTAATACTGGTGAATAAGATTACACAGTGTCAATTTTTAGCATCGACATTGCAATATGCACACCTAATATATCACAGGATGGACAGTTTTGAAGAACATGCGATTTGTGGAGTCATGGCAAAGTTAAACATATTAATCTACTGCATGCGTTTTTTTTATGTGATCTATGTAAGCATTTAAAGCATGAAGTAAACATCTATAGCTATAATAAACATTCATTGTATTTGGTTATTTATATGATGAAGACTATAGAGTGATATTTAACATTTGATTTGTTCGATTTCTGCCTCTGAATTATGTCCCGGAGAATATACAGTTGTCAACATTTGATTTGGATCAAAAATGTGTGATGTTTAATCATTTTAGGACAACTTTAAGTAGGTTCTGAACCACTTCAAATGTTGACTCTGCATATAATAACTACTATATAGTAAATGATATACTCTATTGTATTGTGTTTAATATATTTTGTGCAAATACATACCGCTACAAATTCATACCAATTTATACTCAAAAAAATGAAGTTCGCTCTTTGTTTAAACTACTTATTTTAAATGAGCTGTAACAACACAACCTAACTGTTTTATGTTTAGTCCACCTAAATTTGTAAGAACTAATAAGTTACTTTAATTCCTTTATGTTGTCTTAACACAAATTGATTGTGTGGAACCCAACATTTTTGACATTGTATCTAAAATGATGAACTCAGTGTGTACTCACACTATACTATCCGAACCGTGCCCACGTTTCCTGGTTCGTTTAACACGTTAGTACTCCGAATCAGGCTCAGTCTGGTTCAGTTTGCCCACCCTGCCCTGGTTGGAAGTGGTGTGCCAGAGCGTAGTTTGGTTGGGCTTTGATTCGGTACGCTTGTAGTGTAAGTGCAAAACCGCCCGAAACTGAAGACGTGACGCCACTTTAAGGAACTGATTAATATGGATTTATTCATCTTTCGTACTTAACAATAAACGCAAACTGTCGTAGATTGTTAAAGAGGACAATATATGCTTTGGAGATCACAATATACAGTTGAAGTCAGAATTATTAGCCCCCCTTTGAATTCTTTTTTCTTTTTTTAATATTTCCCAAATGATGTTTAACAGAGCAAATACATTTTCACAGTATGTTTAATAATATTTTTTCTTCTGGAAAAAATCTTATTTGTTTCATTTCGTCAAGTATAAAAGCAGTTTTTAATTTTTTTTAAACACAATTTTAAGGACAAAATTATTAGCCCCTTTAAGATATATATATATATTTTTTTTTTGATAGTCTACAGAACAAACCATCATTTTACAATAACTTGCCTAATTACCCTAACCTGTCTAGTTTACCTAATTAACCTAGTAAAGGCTTTAAATGTCACTTTAAGCTGTATAGAAGTGTCTTAAAAAAGACCTAGTCAAATATTATTTGCTGTCATCATGGCAAAGATAAAAATAAATCAGTAATTAGAGATGAGTTATTTAAACTATTATGTTAAGAAATGTGTTGAAAAAATCTCTCTGTCAAACAGAAATTGGGGAAAAACATAAACAGGGGGGCTAATAATTCAGGGGGATAATAATTCTGACTTCAACTGTACACTGTAAAAATGTTGGGTTTCACACAATAGATTTGTGTTGGGACAACATGAAAGAATTAAGTTAACTAATTAGTTTTTACAAACGTAAGTGGATTGAACATAAAACAGTTCAGTTGTGCCCACAAAAGCGTAAAGAATTGTGTTAATTCACCTCAGTTAAAATAAGTTGTTTGAAAAAACAGCAAACATATTTTTGAGTGTGTCACTATCACAATGTTGTTGTTGTTTTTTTTTTTGCCAATATCGTGCAGCTTTACCTTGTAAAAGAAAACAAATGTCTTTGTTACTTTAAATAATTTTTATGAATTAATCAGGTTTCAACAGTTTTTTTTTTTTTTTTTGCTATACAAAGTTTAGCTTAATATTTTTAGTTAGTTTGATGAAGTTAGATAAATAGTTCATTTCACTAAACTAAAACAATTGACAGCAATAATAGTTTTAGAGTGTACTGGAGAAATTGCAGATAACATAAACAATAAATAAAATTGTACGATGATTATATAATATATGGCGACGCAGTGGCGCAGTAGGTAGTGCTGTCGCCTCACAGCAAGAAGATCGCTGGTTCGAGCCTCGGCTGGGTCAGTTGGCATTTCTGTGTGAAGTTTGCATGTTCTCCCTGCGTTCGCGTGGGTTTTCTCCGGGTGCTCCGGTTTCCCCCACAGTCCAAAGACATAAAGACATGCGGCACAGCTGAATTTGGTAGGCTAAACTGTCTGTAGTGTATCAGTGTGAATGAGTGTCTATGGATGTTTCCCAGAGATAGGTTGCGGCTGGAAGGCCATCCGCTGCATAAAAACCTGCTGGATAAGTTGGCGGTTCATTCCGTTGTGGCGACCCCGGATTAAGTAAGGGACTAAGCTCAAAAGAAAATGAATAAATTATTACATAATACATTTACACACACAAAACAAAACACCCAGCTAGAATTCTGATACATACACAAATAAGAAAGAAAAAAGACTAATGTGAGTGTTAAAAAAATAGCGAAAGAGAAAAAAATATTATTCAATTATAGTAAAGTAAAATATATTATAATACGCAACTGTGCATTCATTTAGATGGTTTATAAAAATAATGTTCTTGGGCTCTATTTTGACGGTCCATGCGCAAAACGCAGGGCGCAAACGCTTTCAGGGCTTGTCAGAATGCATTTTTTGTCACAATGCATTTTTAAATGCATTCTGCATCCTTAAATGCAAATTTAAGGACAGGAAAATCCGCTTTGCGCCGTGGCGCATGGTCTAAAAGGGTTGAGTTTATTTTTCTTAATGAGTTATAGGTGTGTTTTGAGAATAAACCAATCAGAGTCTCATCTCCCATTCCCTTTAAGAGCCTTGTGTCGCGCCATAAGCTCATTTGCTATTTACATGACGTTAAGTAAGTGTAAGTGGAAAAACTGAGCATTTCACAAGCAAACAGTTCACAGTTAACAGTTTTTTTTTTTTTTTTTTTTTTTTTTTTTTAACAGAAAACCGTTAAACAGAGCATCTACCGGGCGAGAATGAGAGATAAATTATCTTCTTTTACTTTCGCTCTCGTGGATAGGGAAACCTTTACGCACAGACATCAATTTGCCTATAAATAATTAAATTCGTTTGTTAAGCGCAAATGTTTGTTTCAAAACTTTTTTAAATTCAGTTTTAATTTCCAGCAAACTAATAAATGAACAATAATAACGAAGTGTGCTCAAAAAACTGAGTTATATCCTAAAACACATGCTGTGCCCCATATGGTCTAAAACCTGCAGGTGGGCAAATCTAAGCTTGTTTTTATTAAAACAAATATAAATATGGATATAATAAATAATACTGCTAATAATAATAACATTACACAAAAGCAAATTGTTATGAATGAACTGAAAAAGCCTCCCGAGATAAAAAGGCATAAAAGCTGTTTTTTCATATTTATGTAGGCTATAAAATAATATGTTTTGTAATACTTTAATCCTTTATATTTATATCCTATATTCTTATTTTATATTTATATATATATATATATATATATATATATATATATATATATATATATATATATATATATATATATATATATATATATATCCTTAATATTTAATTATTTTTCATATACTACATCTTCCTGTGTGTATTAAGCACTGTGTAAGCGAGGCGCAACTCTGCACTCGACTTTAGTCCAGGTTTGTTTTGGTCTATTAAAAAATCTATTATAGTTTCTCAAAATAGCAACTTGCCAGCAGTGCACCTCAGAACGCCTTCATTTTTAGACCAGAACACCTATGGGCGCACATATGAGCGCAAATGCATTTGCTATTTAAACAGCGTAGCGCAATGCTTCAAAACGACTCTTGCGCCAAGCTGTAACTAGTAAAAGACTAGTGCGGCGCGCCTTGCGCCACATTGCGCCGGGTGTATGATAAGGCCCCTTGACTCGTTTAATCCACTGGCTGACTCTCTGTGTTTATGACAGGCTAAAATATGACATACTTTGCTGCTGTTGATATCAGACGGGAGTTCTCTGCCAAAAATATGCTGGGATTTTTCTGTTTTTGCTAGAGATGTAAAATCTGGTGTAATTATCTGGAAATTGGAAGTATGTGAATCTAATCTGGATCTCTCTTTCTCTGGCTCGCTGCAGGTCTCTCAGTAGCGCTTGTGCGTGAGTGATGGTTCAGCCAGGCTAATAGTTCTTTAATGACTTCATTAAATTGTGTTTTGCGGCTTATGATCGCTGTGCCAATCTGTCATCGGGGCTAATGTAGGCACGTTAAGATCGCCCACTTTTATTTAGGAATTAATTCCACATCTCCAGAGGCCTGAGAGAGGAATACAATGAGGGTCCGAGCGCTGGCAGAGATTGGAGTGAAAATAATGCCATGGCGTTATGTGTGTGTGTGTGTGTGTGTGTGTGTGTGTGTGTGTGTGTGTGTGTGTGTGTGTGTCATATAATGAGATCAGATTAGCTCTGGGTCTAATGAAACCTGTGGTGATCTATCAGCATTATGTACGACTTCATCCACCCGCTCTATTCATCAAACTACAAACACTCACCCCGCAGAGATGCTCTGCTGATGGAAGGGGTGTGATGGCATTTCTGCTTCCTGTCTTTCTTTTTTTCCCTTTAACACCTTTTTTTTTCTCGCTCTTTCCTCCCCTCATGGTTTGTCTTCACAGATGTGATGTGTTGCCTCTAACACGTTTGCTCTATCTGTCTCTCTCATCTCACTCCATTACTGCAGCTCGCTGCATCTCAAACAGTCTTTCACTGCCACTCGCACAACTTTTCTCTTCTTTTCTTGCCTCTCTCATCCCTCACTGTTTCCTGTCGACCTTATTGAAATCTGTTGTTTTTTTTTTGTCCACTTGATTTCTTTCTTAAATCACATGCTCACATTAATAGTCAGCTTATGTTATTTTTATTTTAGTTTTTAGAAGTTAGGATAGCATGCAAAGTATTTTGAAATTTGTAAAATATACCAATTTTCAATAAATGATAATAAATGTTATTTGTTTTAGACTGCACTGAGAAAAAAAAAATCTGTTATTTTATGTTTTTTATTTGTTTTTTATCTGATTTTGGGGTGCTGGAAAAAAACAAGTAAAATAACAGCTGTTAAGTTACAGAAATTTACCATAAAATAATAGATGGTAAATTACAGAAATTTACGGAAAATTTTAAATTAAGGAAATTTCTTTTAAATTTCTAAAATTTTTTAATCACGCGAGTCTCACGTTAACGTAGCACATTAACGCCGATAAAGGCCCACCACTAGTTTCAATTTATTTTTTATTGTTATTTATAATAAAGTCTATTTATATTTATTATTTTTATTATTATTATTTAGAGAAAATTTGTATATGTTAAGATATTAAAATGACTCTTATGCTATCTTAAATATTAAAATAATAACATAAATTTACAATTTAAAAGTATGATTTAGTGTGGCTAAAGTATAAAAGACACCAGCGATCTATGGAGTACATCAGGGGTTGTCAACCTTTTTCATTTCGAGGCCCACCTCCTTCTCCAAAATTTTTTTCATTTTGTCTGACCTGTTCTCCTAAACAGATTGTCTAGAGAAAAAAAAAAATGTTTATTTTAAACTTTTATCTATTAGCAAAATATTTTTTTCGCCTTCTACTATTCATTCATTCATTTTATTTTCGACTTAGTCCCTTTATTACTCTGGGGTCGCCACAGCGGAATGAACTGTCAACTTATCCAGCATATGTTTCATGTAGCGAATACCCTTCCAGCTGCAACCGATCACTGGGAAAGATCCTTCACACACATGCACTATGGACAATTTAGCTTACCCAATTCACCAATACCATGTCTTTGGACTTGTAGGGGGAAACCGGAGCACCCGGAGAAAACCCACGCGAACACAGGGAGAACATGCAAACTCCACACAGAAATGCCAACTAACCCAGCCGAGGCTCCAACCAGCAACCTTGTTGCTGTGAGGCGATTGTGCTACCCACTGTGCCACCGTGTCGCCCACCTTCTACTATTATTCTCTCATTTTTCTACACCATAATAATATCCATTTAATTTTCTTAAAACATTCACAGATTCAAAGCTCCTGAATTGCTTCAGATATTCTTACAATTGCATAGCCTTTTCTTCAATAAATGAATAAATGTCTTATTGAATGTTTTGTCTTGATAGTTTGTGAATCAACTGACGTGTGGGACTTTGATGCAGTAAGAGTCGCAGGCGTGAAGCACACAGAGGCTGGTTATTATAACTTGAATCATTGTTACCTTTACATTTGCGTGACGAGTTGCTTTATATAACTGGGAATGTAGTCCTAGTTGCCGTGCAGCAGTTGGAAGTTTTAGCTTTAAGTTTTAAGTTCAAAGTAATCAATCACAGAAAATGGGAAATGCCATTACTTCGATCATTTTAATACGACATATTTAATAATAAATCAAATAGTTATAATAGAATATTTAAGTACATTTTAAGCTGCTGTGCATCCGGAAGGTATTCATAGCTCTCTACTTTTTTAACACTTTTTTTATGTTACAGCCTTATTCCAAAATGGATTCAATTCATTTATTACCTCAAAATTCTACACATAATTCCTCATAGTGGCAATGAGAAAAAAAGTTTTGAAATTGTTGCAAATTTATTAAAACAAAAAAACCTGAAAAATCACATGTACATCAGCATTCACAGCCTTTGCTCAATGCTTTGTTAATGCACCTTTGTCAGTAATTCAAGTCTTTTTGAATATGATGCCAAACCCTTGGCACACCTGTCTTTTGGGAATTTATGCCCATTCCTATTTGCAGTACCTCTCAAGCTCTATCATGTTCGATGATAAGGGACGATGTACAGCCATTTTCAGATGTCTCCAGAGATAGGATTTAGGTCTGGTCTCTGGCTAGGCCTCTCAAGGACATTCACAGAGTTGTTGTGAAGCCACTCCATTGATATTTTGGCAGTGTACTTTTGGCTCATTGTCCTGTCGGAAGATGAACTATCGCCCCAGTCTTGAGGTCAAGAGCACTCTGAAGCAGGTTTTCCCACCGGTTATGAATCCCTGGATTACGTTATAATATTAAAACAGATGAATATTCATGTTACATAAAATTATTATTACTAGTTATGGATTAGTTTTATATGTTTATATATATATATATATATATATATATATATATATATATATATATATATATATATATATATATATATACACACACACACATATATATATATATATATATATATATATATATATATATATATATATATATATATATATATATATATATATACATATATATATATATATATATATATATATATATATATATATATATATATATAAACATATAAAACTAATACATAACTAATAATAATAATTTTATGTAATATGAATATTCATCTGTTTGAATGAATATGTATATATATATATATATATATATATATATATATATATATATATATATATATATATATATATTCATATATGAATATATATATATATATATATATATATATATATATATATATATATATATATATATATATATATATATATATATATATATGAATAACTATATATATATAGTTTTTCATGGTTTTTTTTGGTAATTGTTTTTAATGCATATCGTTTTAACTAACTGTCTGTCTATACACTGTATTTGTGCATTTTGAAAAAAAAAACATTTTTCTCCATTTCTCAGTGAATATAGTTGAGTTATTTTGGTGAATTTAAACTAAACAGATTTATTAAACAGATATATTTATTTAAAAAATATTTTAGTACCAAACACATTTAGAAGTTGAAAGATAATGTGAATGAAATCAAGCAAAATTGTGCAAAAAAATTACAACCTACAAAATTTAAACTACATTTTTAAATTTTTTTTTTGGTTCTCTTGATTTTTCCTTTTTAAATTTAGTATTTAATATTTTTTTATAACATGAATTTGGGTGTACTTGTTTTTGGACCGTTATCGTAAGTTATTTTGTTAGACAAGACCCATATTTGGTTTCAGTACTAACCAATCTAATGTATATGCAAAAATATAATATTGTATAGCTTCAATCTGTTTTACTTATAACAATATAAGTGGTGTTGCATTATGCAAGAAAGAAATCCAACTATTGTCTGGCCTAATCTGTGCATAATGTCTCCATTCACAGCAGCTCCGAAAACATTTTAGTTCAAGCCATTCATATTTTAACATGCAGATAATCAGGCTTTCCTTCACTTGCGTTGTGGATTAGCCGAATTGCCAGCTTTTCATTTTTCAGCCATGTTTAATCTGCCGAACCAGCACTGATCTCTGTCGTGTGTCTTTCTGTCTGTGTAGCGGTGAGGAATGACAGAAATAAGAAGAAGAAAGAAGAGAAAAAGCCCGAATGCACAGAGAACTACACGCTGAGCCCAGACACAGAGCAGATGATCGACAGAGTTAGAAAAGCCCACCAAGAGACCTTCCCCTCGCTCTGTCAGCTCGGCAAATACACCACGGTAAGGCTGAACATTCACTCTATTTTCTATTACGCACCAACATATTTCTTTTATGTGTGTATTTTCCAGTGCATTCTTCAAAAATACTCACAGTCACGTGGTTTATTCAAACTCTAAATAGCATTTTGCTTGATTGGTGCATATATATATATATATATATATATATATATATATATATATATATATATGTGTGTGTGTGTGTGTGTGTGTGTGTGTGTATAAAAACATATGATAGTATATTCCTTATATTTCGTAAAATGGACTTAGACAATTAGACAATGCATGTAGTTCATTACTGATAATGATTGTTCCTGACAGCACTGCAGAAGCCAACAATTCCACAGCAGTGCCACAACCAGGCCTCAATATTAAAAGATTATTTTTATTGTGTGCATAAATATAAAAACCACCACCTCCTCAAAGGCCAGGGCTATTCTATTGGCGGCCTGCGGGCCGAACTCCCCCTGCACTAGTATCGCTATTAGAGATGCCACCATTAGCCGATTTTACGATTAACCGCGCTTCATTTTGTCACCGTCAATCTTAAAGGCTTCTCAACGTCATGTTTCTGTTGCATGGAAACAAACTACTGCCACTAATGCCAGGTTCAGACTGCATGATTTTAGCCCTGATTTTGACTCAGCGACAGGTTTTGAGAAATCGCAGACAAATGCCTGAAGTCACAGATGTACCTGTGACTTCAGGCATTTGTCTGCAATTCACAGGAGTGACAATCACACAGTATGAACTTTCAAAGAAACGATCTGAGAGAATCGCTGATGAGTTGCCAATGCTGGTGAGATATTTGGCATGCTAAATATCTGGAGCTGTCGGCGATTCAAATCATGCCGTGTGGAATGAGTTCTGATTGAAAATAACATCCGCGATCACCTACAGCCAATGAGAGAGCAGCATCCACTAGCGTGGGTACCTGCAGGCCAGCAGGAGGTTGAGGGAGGAGTTAAAAACGCTCATTTTCTACTACATTTTCTATTTTAACTACCTGACAAGCATGGTCTTTGTTTTACCCATAAACAAATCATACAGTAAACGAATAAAGATAAATTACACACATAATTACCACCTGTCAATCACTTTTTCCACGGGACTTGTGAATAGGCGTGAATAGGCAGTTTGATCTGTGTCTTATAATGGTGTCTTTGAAAAAGGTGGACAAACAGCAGGAACCAGCCCACAGTATCTGAGGGCAGTCTATTGACTCGCTGACTGCCTGGACCCGCTGTATCGAGCGCATGACAGTGTGTGTGTGTCTGTGTGTGCCTGTGTGTTAATATGTGTGTGTGGTCATGTGATGTGCATTTTCAACAGTGTGGAAGGAGGGCTGCTCGGAAATACTAAACGCCAGTGCGGATGTGGATCATTTTCGTTCTAAAAGGCCTTTTAAAAACTAAGACCTATTAGTGTAAACAGGGCCTGAGTGTGTATTTATTGCAAGCGGATTTGCAACGGGGGTGGAGGATCATGATGCCGGCTCACCATCGTGTTGCGATGGACAATGGCATCATCTATCTGCCCAACCCTACTTGTCACGATACAAAATTTTGGTAAAGTCTATTTTTCGTTAACATTTTAGTTCTGTTGATGGCGTTCTTAAACAGCGCTGATTTGCCATGGTGTTCACATGCTCAACAGAAATGACTGTGATTGGCCCTGAAGATCATCACTTCACCGCACTTCTCTAATGTTTACCGTGTGCAAACACAGACGAGCGATCCGCTGATAAACTGACTGATCTTCACAGCTTTAAAGTGCTCCAAAGTCCATCTATTTGTGTTTGCGATCTGTAAAGAGCGGTAAACTGATGACCTTGACAGCCAGTCACAACCATTTCTATGGCTATGGCAAGTCAGCGCTGTTTATGAACGCGTTCAGCGGCGCTTAAAAGTTGACGGGAAATGGACACTTTTAAAAGTTTAGGACAGGGACAACACTATTATAGACAATGTTTTTATATTTATTTCAATGTGTTTTCATGTTAAATAAAATTAAAGCGCATAACAGATTCACATTAAAGAGCAAGGGGCGATAACTAGGGGTTGGGTTGCGTATTGGGAGGATCACCTCTTTAATATTTATTGCCATCCTTCATATTAAAAAAAAAAAAATATATATATATATATATATATATATATATATATATATATATATATATATATATATATATATATATATATATTTATATATATATATATATATATATATATATATATATATATATATATATATATATATATATATATATATATATATATATATATATATATATATATATATATATATATATATATATATATATATATAGATATAGATATATATATAGATATAGATATATATATATATATATATATATATATATATATATATATATATATATATATATATATATATATATATATATATATATATATATATAGATATATATATATATATATATATATATATATATATATATATATATATATATATATATATATATATATATATATATATATATATATATATATATATATATATATAGATATATATATATATATATATATATATATATATATATATATATATATATATATATATATATATATATATATATATATATATATATATGGGAGAAAAAAACTTTAAAGGATGATAGGAGGGTTGACAGGTATGCACTTAGATCGTTAAAATAGTTCCCATTATGTTAACGCTCTCAGCAGATATGGCTGTGTTTGGCTCTAATAATAATCGCTGGTTTACAAGTGTGCTTACACAGAAACTGGAGTGTTTAAATCTGCCTCTATCAGTGTATTTGTTTACGGATAGCTCACATATCTGCTTATAGATGGATCCTCTGATAAGTACAGATTTTAAACATTGACAGATTCGACTTTTAAAAGCTTCAGCGACCGAGGACTTTTCTGTCCCTTTAAAGTAGGCACTTGTGTTTAAATTTCAAAATAAGCTCTCATTAAAGTGCAATAGGGGATCTTGGAAAATGCTAATATTAGCCTGATCACATTCAAAGTCTACATCCCACTCTGAAAACTGCTATCCCATGCTCCATGAATGCATGACTGCTACATTATACAGCATCACTACAATGCATCACGTTACATTCACAACAGAGAAAACTACAATTTAATATTGTTTTTTTTTTTTTTTGCAGCCTGAATTAAATCTGCATCAGTGATTATGCAACCTGATTGTTTTGACTTTGTCATTTTTTTATGTAATGAGCTGACACAGACCGATAAATCAATGCTGTAATTATAGATATGCTCAATAACTCCCAGAACTCTGTGCTGTTCCTCCCTTGTGTTTCTGTGCGGTGCTCATGTGTCACTGTTTCAGACATTATTAATGCTGCTTCGTATATTTTTGGAATAGATTTTTAGGATTCTTTGATGAAAAGATCATTTAAAATGATGGCATTTATTTGATATAACTGTTACACTGAAAATACAGTTCAGATGCAAAAACCTCCAAGTGCCATCTGAGATTTTCTTCTAAAATGAAATTTTTCTAACAGTAGGCTTTTGTATGTAGGTTCAGTAATTTCACATTTATGGCAAAAAATGTTTATTTTTTTATTTTTTATTGCCTTTAATGTGAAATAACTAATCATAAACAAGAGGCTGAGAAAGAGAGAGTTGAACACTTTTAGCTTAGCTTAGGATAAATCATTAAATCAGATTAGATCATGGGTGCCCAAACTTTTTCCTTTAAAGGGCCAAAAACCAAACTAGATTGAGGACTGTGGGCTGAATATATACCCATCCGTATTACAATAAATTTGCCAAGAGGAATTTTAGAATTAAAGGGACTAATCAAATGATGAATGAATGAATGCTTTAATGAGCAGAATAGGCTTCTTTTTCATATTTGTGTACTGCACTGTACCTGATTTGCATCTCTCTCTCTATTTCTCTCTCTCTCTCTTTGTGTGTAGAGTAATAGCTCGGAGCGGCGTGTGGCCCTGGATGTGGATTTATGGGATAAGTTTAGCGAACTCTCCACAAAGTGTATCATAAAGACAGTGGAGTTTGCTAAGCAGCTGCCAGGGTTCACCACCCTTACCATTGCAGACCAGATCACCCTGCTGAAGGCCGCCTGCCTCGACATACTGGTGAGAACAAGCCCAGATCTGCACACTCAAAGGTCAAAGCTAAAGGTTGCATTGGTTAAACACCTTAGGACTTTTCAAGGTTGTAAGTTCAAACCTTACAAGCTCTCCTTTGTGGAAAAAGATCACTTATTTTATGGAATGTGCATTCATAGTGAAATCTAAATCTTTTAAGCTTTCTGTTTATTGCAGATTAGGAAAACAAATAATAGAAAGATAAGTACACCTAATTTACTTTAAAACCTTCGACTGATGTATATTAATGGTATTTTATTGTGTTTGACAAAAGCAAATTGAATGTATTGATTTTATATCTAGTGTATTACTTGACTTTGTATATAAATATTTATAATATATATGCATTATAAATGCTTATGTATTATTTCAGTAGAAATAACATAATTTTTGTATATTATATTATATTATATTATATTATATTATATTATATTATATTATATTATATTATATTATATTATATTATATTATATTAGGGGCTGTTTTAACTCATTCATTTAGTTATGGGGGAAAATGTCATTAAACAAAATAATTGGATATTTCTGTATTATTATAATTTTATTTGTCAACATTTATTTACCGCATATAACACTTTACAATATGGGCCACCTAGTTAAAGTTAGATTTTGTATTTACTAACGTGAACAATGCTTGTACAGAATTTACTAACCATAGTTCAATGTTTAGTAAGGCATTATCATGAACTAACAATGAACTACTGTATTTTCAATTACCAATATTTACAAAAATGAATTAATACTTTGATAAATGTGCTGTTTGTTGTTTATTCATGTTAGTAATTACATTAACTACATGTCCCTTATTGTAGTGTTATCATTTTTTTATTTATTTTTTTATTTTGGTACATAAATGATGAACATCCAAATTTACCCTGTATTATATTATATTATATTATATTATATTATATTATATTATATTATATTATATTATATTATATTATATTATATTATATTATATTATATTATTTTATATTATATTATATTAGACTATATTATGTTATATTTTAATATATTTGACTATATTATATTATTTTATCTTATCTTATATTATATTATATTGTATTATATTATATTATATTATATTATATTATATTTTATTATATTATATTATATTATATAAGACTATCTTATATAATATTATATTATATTATATTAGACTATATTAAGTTATATTTTAATATATTTGACTATATTATATTATTTTATCTTATCTTATATTATATTATATTGTATTATATTAAATTATATTATATCATATTATATTATATTATATTTTATTGTATTGTATTATATTATATTATATTATATTATATTATATTATATTATATTTAGAGCTATCAATTTCAGCTCATTAATTGAATTAATTTGATTAAAATAAAATGCTATTTTTATATTAGTAAAAAGAAATGTCTTAATTTACTTTCCTTTGTGTCAGTTTAAAGCTGTTCAAATATATTATATTGTGGTTCATAAATGATGAAAACCAAAATGTCTCAGAACTGCAATAAATATACCAAAATACCAATAAAAAAATTCTTAGAAAAAACAAATCGATTAGACTTCGCTTAAGTTTAAAGACTACAGATTAAATCAGGAGTGACCAACCCTGATCCTAGAGCTCTACCTTTCTGCAGATTTCAGTTGCAACCCGTATCAAACACACTTGCCTGTACTTATGAAGTGCTTTTCAGGTCCTAATTAATTGGTTCAGGTGTGTTTGATCAGGGTTGGAGCTGAACTTTGGAGGACCAAAGTCATTTGGAGCACCCCTGGATTAAATTATAGATTATATATTAGTTTAGCATGCTATTTTTTGTCTATACGACTTTTAAACAAAAAAAAATCTTAATTCTTTTTTAGAAATGTTGTTGATCTATGTTCGATCATCACTGTGTCTCTGCCAGTTAAAAATGGTGCTGTAAGTCTCCCTTGTGTTTCTGGGTTTTAGATTCTGAGGATCTGCACCCGCTACACGCCCGAGCAGGACACCATGACGTTCTCTGATGGTTTAACACTCAACCGAACACAGATGCACAACGCAGGCTTCGGTCCGCTAACAGACCTGGTGTTCGCTTTCGCTAATCAGCTACTACCGCTAGAGATGGATGACGCTGAGACGGGACTGCTCAGTGCTATATGTCTGCTGTGTGGAGGTACACAGACACACACTTTAACACAGATATGGGTTGTTATAAAATATATTTACATATAGTTGTGTCATATAGTACATGCTATGCATTTATACTTGTGTACATTGTATTTTGTATGCCTTTTTTGAAACTGTAGACCTCATGTAGTGCAGTTTGGTGGGTGGTGGGGTATTTTCTGAATACATGAATGTCATGTAAACAGTCTAACATACTGTGCCAGTGTTATATAATGGAGTTTTATATGCATATCAATATCTGTTGATACATGGAGGTCTAGTGCCTCACAGTGTTTGGTGGCGGTATTGCATTCAAACTATTAAGAGCACAGGTGTCAAACTCAGTTCCAAAAGGGCAGCAGCTCTGCACAGTTTAGTTCCAACCCTAATTAAACACACCTGATTAAACTAACTGAGTCCTTCAGGCTTGTTTGAAACCTACAGGTAAGTGTGTTGGAGCAGGGATTGAACTAAACTGTGCAGGGCTTCGGCCCTCCAGGATTTGAGTTTAACACCCCTGATTTAGAGTGATGCATTTTGTTTATATATAAAAAAAAATACAGTTTCTCTAGATCAGGGGTCTAAAACACAAATTGGCAGGGGGCCATATCAGTGACTGACAATTCATAGGAGGGCCGCTTTAATATTCAAGCACAACAAAAATGTGGAAACCTGATGTAATTGATGCACTCAGATATTCTTCCCCAGAGTATCAAAGCTCCTTCTTTTTGTTTCTTAATGTACTGTATATGTTGAAGGGGTAGTTTAAATTACAATGAAAATACTACTAATTAATATTATTAATTATTATTCTGTCCCAGTCAGTTGTTGCTTGAAAAATTTTGAAAAATATCTAGTCAAATATTACTTGCTGTGTTCATGGCGAAGATAAGATCAATCAGTTATAAGAGATGAGTTATCAAAACTATAATGTTCGAAATGTGTTGACAAAAATCTTTTCTCTGTTAAACAAAAGTGGCGGAAAAAATCAACTGGGGGGCAAATAATTCTGACTTTAACTGTATATAATAGAACGAATATTAACATTTACTCAAAGCCAAATTAATGAATCTAGCATATCTCTAGAAACAAATTATTCTCATAAGAAAGAACGATAATTCCTTACACATTTATTGCATATGGTTTCCACATCCACATGTTATCATTTACAACTATTTTATTTTTGCATAAAATGACAATTAGTCAAGTTTCCCAGTAATGGGTTGCAGATGGAAGAGCATCCGCTGCGTACAACATATGCTGGATAAGTTGAGGGTTCATTCCGCTGTGGCAACTCCATATTAATAAAGGGATAAAGCCGAAAAGAAAATTAATGAATGTATGAAAATTAGTCAAAAATGACAAACATGTTTCTATTTTTACAGAATAAAGTTTAACTTATATTTAGGATATTTGCAATATATATATATATATTGTATCTCAAATAACTGATTTGTTTTATCTTTGCCATAATGACAATAAATAATATTTGACTAGATATTTTTCAAGACACTTCTATACAGCTTAAAGTGACATTTAAAGGCTTAACTAGGTTAATTAGGTTACCTAGGCCGATTAGGGTAATTAGGCAAGCTATTGTATAATGATGGTTTGCTCTGTAGGCTATCGAAAAATTTATTGCTTAAAGGGGTTAATAATATTGACCTTAAAATGTTTTTTATTCCAGCCGAAATAAAACAAATCAGATTTTTTTTTCAAAAGAAAAAATATTATCCAACATACTGTGAAAATTTCCTTGCTTTGTTAAACATCATTTGGGAAATATTTAAAAAAGAAAAAGCTCTAATCGGAGGCTAATAATTCTGACTTCGACTGTAGGTCGGATAGCATTTCTTCACATTTTCAATTTAAAAACATTGCAGTTTCTTTGACAGTTGGTCAGATTAACACATTTTTTCACATTTTTCCCAACTCAAATCAATTAACTTCATAATTTAAGTAGATTTACACATATTAAGTTCAACTTAAAACTTAAAAAATGGTAATAAATAAATTTAACTGATTTTAAATAAGTAGTTTGAACAAACAGCAAAATAATTTTTAGCTCTGGATTGTCTCATCAACTTTTGCAAATATCTTAAATATAAGTTAAACTTTATTCTGTAAAAATAGATGAAACATGTTTGTCATTTTTGACTAATTGTCATTTTACGCAAATAAAAAAAAAATTAAAATGTAAACGATAACATATGTTGATGTGAAAACCATATTTACAGTGCTCAGCGTAATTGATAACACCCCATTTTGAAAATTTATATTTTTATCCTTTTCTTAGTGAACATAGGCAATGTATTTTGGTACATTTAAACAAAACAGATTTATTAAACAGATATATTTATTAAAATAATATTTTAGCCACCAAATATATTTAGAAATTGAAAGATAATACAATAAAATGTAAGTAAAATATTGCAAAAATAAATTACAACCTACAAAATTTCTACTAAATTTTTCTATTTTTTTTTTTTGCTTCTTTTCATTTGTCTTTTTAAAATTTATATTAATTATTTTTCTATAACATAAATTTGGGTTTACTCGTTTTTGGACCCTTATCGTTAGTCATTTTGTTAGACAAGCTTCAGATTTGGCTTCAGTACTGACCAATCTAATGTATATGCACGAAAATAATATTAAATAGCATCCAACTAAAAATATTAATTTAAAAGAGAGATTTGTCAGGGGTGTACTTATATATCCCTGTACTGTTACAAATGCAAAAAATGTGTAATGAATGATTGTTCTTACTTAAAGAATTAGTGATTAATAACGAATGATCCCTCTGGTAAAGTGTAACCTTAAATGCTGACATAAATTTATAAATAATTTGTAATTGAAATAATATTTTAGTATATAAATTGTTATATCAAGTATATACTTTAATTGTATTTATGTAATTGTTCATTCAGTTTTCAACTTCAAGATTTCTTTTATTCATGAAGAACAATTATGAGGGGAAATGTTCAATTTGATAGTGTTACACTGCAAAAAGAATCTATTACATTATTTTAATGTTAAGGTTAAAGATGATTTTAACATTTCTGCTAGTTTTTTCGTGAGGTTCACCGGTATTTTCTCTGATATTCTTCCAGTCTTAGTGTGTATCTGTACGCTCTCCTACCAACAGCCTGAGAGCTGGATTTCACAAGGTGTTGTGAGCTGAATATGAAGTGGTGTTTGTTGATTTGTGCAGATCGGCAGGACCTGGAACAGGCTGATAAGGTGGATGTACTGCAGGAACCCCTTCTGGAAGCACTGAAGATCTACGTGAGGAACAGAAGGCCACACAAACCACACATGTTCCCTAAGATGCTGATGAAGATTACTGATCTGAGGAGCATCAGTGCAAAGGGTGAGCTGAGAATTCAGCTTTTTTTCCCCTATTAGGCCATGTCTTGTAGGTAGAAAAATACAAGTGTAGCTTTTGTATCTTGAAATACATTTTGAACAAGCGTTGAGTGAGTTCATCATGACAGAATCTTCATTTTTGGGTGAAACTATCTACATAGTCTAAACTATAATACTACTATATTTTGTCTGCCAAACAGATTGGCGCCATGATTGGTATATATTTCAATTGATGTTTTACTTTGTTTATGGCTATAAATATGAGGAAATACAAAGGTTAGTTTAATACCGACGTTACAAGATTCCAACGACAAGCAATTTGGCTGTCTACACCAAACACAGCGTGACAACATCCAGAAACATTTGGTAATCAAATGGTAATAGCTTTTAATTGAATTAACATAGGGCTAATGGGTGACTGGGGTTTTTGGAGTTATCTGCTCCTTCTTTCAGCGTTATGGCAATAAACCTCACATCAAATGATATTTAATATCATGTTGGTAGAATTTACACCAAATAAAGCACATAATCTATGGAGTCAATCTAAAGGGGTGATTAAGTTTTGAGAAATAAAAATGACATTTGCAAACTGAACTGCAAATAAAAATCAAGCAGTGCAAAAAAAAAAAAAAAACTCAAATATTTGCAATAAAAAAACTATATATATTTACAAAACATTTTTACCATTGCCTTTACAAAACCCGTCCAGTCAATTGCAATGCTTATTTTGATTAGCTTTTTTTTAATGCGCATTTTACTTTGTGGTCCTGATTTAAAAAGGTGGCGGGGTCAAGGGAACATGGGCGTTTACAGCAGGCCCAGACCTACTGGGCTGTAAGACCACCTCAGTGATACTGTGTCTCCAGGTGATGACGTCGCTTAAATGGAGGCAGGTCCGGGCCTGCCGTAAAGGCACTGCTTGATTTTTAATTGCAGTCTTTTTTTTTTTTTTTTTTTTGCAAATTTCATTTTTATTTCTCAAAACCTAATTTTCCCTTTGCAGTTCTTTATTTTTATTAGCAAAATGTATTATTATTTCTCAAAAAATTAATTTTCACTTTGCAATTTTTGGAGATTTGCTTTTATTTTTATTTATTTTTTGCTCAATACTTTTTGTTTCCAAAACTTTATTTTGTTTTGCAAGTACTGTATATGTGGCTCTAGATTGACTCCATAATAATCTGTTCCTGAGGTGATCAGTGTCTTATTAGTTTATCCTTTTATTCTGCCACATTATAGCAGAAATGGAAATTGTTTCTAAAATAGAAAGTTTGCCCAATTCACAGATGATTAGGATAAAAACTGTTTATTTATGTAAAATTTTATTTGTTAAATTTTAGCATGGAAAAGATACCTTTTATTGCAACATGTTGCATGTAGTTAGGAAAACATCAGCTATATCACTAAACTCAAATAGTTTGAAAGGGTTAAAAAAGAAAAAGCCCCTACTCTCATCCAATAAAGCTTCTTCAGCTTTTTTTATATTAAAATGTTAAACAATATAGACATAGTTACCAAGGATGCCGATATTTGTCAGGATATGTAGTCAATATTAGTCCAAAATTATAATAATCAGAGATTTTTGCAACAAAAATGATTTTTGTGGTGAGTTTTAGCAAATTTTGCAGTGTAGTTTACACCATTTATTTTATTGTTTTGCTGTGACAATATAGGCTCCACAAAAAATGTGCAAGTTCCACAAAATGGAGCATTTAACATTTGCTTGAATTTGCATTAAATTCAGTGATCGTTGAATTGTCAAATCCTGTAATTGTCAAAGGCGCTGTATCCCGGACGAGCCCCCAATCTAGAGAAAATGATGTATTGTGAAAGACTACTATTCCAGTTTTAATTCTTTTTTTTATTTTTTTATCTCTCTCAGGAGCGGAGCGTGTGATCACCCTGAAGATGGAGATTCCGGGCTCCATGCCTCCTCTAATCCAGGAGATGTTGGAGAACTCTGAGGGTTTGGAGAGCTCCTCAGGCGCACAGGGCTCACGGGCCTCCGCCACTACTCCGGGCAGTTGTAGCCCCTCCCTCTCTCCCAACTCCGCCCAGAGCAGCCCGCCCACACAGTCACCATGATAACCATCATGTAAACCATCATTAGCCACTTACGGACTACTGTGTGCTCTCCCGACACGCTCGAAAAACACACTCTCAGTGCCGCTACTCTGCCTGTGGGAGAATCAAAGCTGTGTTACCGGAATTTTTTTTTTTTCCTCAGATCAGACTGTGATTGTATTCCTCCTTAATTCCCAAGGGGGGACGAGGGTGAAGAAAGAAAAAAAAAAAAGAAAAAAAAACTTAAGAATGAATGAATGGACAAATTTGTAGAAGGACTTTTCTTCTGCTTCGATTCTTCTGGCCTGCAATGACCAGAGACTGATTTCCTACAAACTAAAAACACATAAATATATATAGAGAAAACCTGGAATGATTGTGATTGTGAATAGAATGAAACATGGACTTGATGTAAAAATGCATTTCCTCACTTTTTCTCTTAATGCCTGTGAAAGGACAAAGAGTGAATTGTTTTCTTTCAGACTGATTATGATGTTTTTCATGGAGAAAAAAAAAACATTGAAAAGATTATTAATTTTCACTCACAAAATTGTGCACAGAAGATATAAAAATGGTTGCAAAAAACAAAGTTTGTGTGATGTTTTCTTTCCTTGATTTGTCTTCAAGCTACTAGCAAATTTCTCCAGAATTTCTACTATATTTTAATATAGTGTGTTTTGCTTAATATTTGATAGATGAAGTTCTAAAAATGTCAATAAGAATTCTCAAGGCCCTGATATACTTTCTGCAAATGTGGATCTTTGTTGCTGAGAAGTAAACAAATTCTGAACATCGGAGCGGTGGTGTTCTGTTTTTCTTGTGTCTGACATTGCTGAATTGAGTGGAAAAATGAGAAAATCTGCACTTTAAAAAAAAAATGAATGTAATATAACATCATACATGATAAATCCAAATACCCAACACAGCGTTCTGCAGACAAGGACAAGGAGATTTAAACCACTGAAACAAACTTCAAGAACACAAGGATCTTGATAGGTACTTCTTTAAACATTTTTCATTCCACTAAAGCTTTTTTATAGTGATAAATAATATTTATATTGATAAAATGTTTGTTACAATTTGAAATGAATAGTTCTTTGAAGAAGCTTGGGGAAAAGTTCTTGGTCACACTTTATTTTGATGGTCTGTTTGTTGAATTTAAGTTACATTGCATCTACATGCCAACTAATTCTCATTAGATTAAAAGTAGACTGTTAGGTTGGGGTTAGGGTTTTTTATAGTCAGTTAAATGTCTGTTGAAGGAGCAGTATCAACAGATATTAAGCAGACAGTCTACTAACACTCAAATGGACTATCAAATTAAAGTGTTACCAAGTTATTCTATGGCATCACATTAAAAATCCCTTTTTGTTTCTTCCTGGCACCTTTAAGGGTGCACTTTTAATTTTGCTGTATTTGTTTTTTTATTTTACTTGATGAAAAAAAAAAAAGCTGCATATTACGATAAGTGCGGATTTATGTTTGGTTTTGTTTTGGTATGGGTTGACAAATGTTCACCAAAATTTAGTACACCACGCACAACAAGAATGAGAGTGTTTAGATTAGAATATTTAAAGAAGTATCTGATCAGAGGGATGTGTTTGTTTTCATGTTTTTTTTTTCTCATGTCAGAGGAAACCAATGAGCCTAAGAAGATTTATATATCCAACTAATAAAACTTATTGAATACTTATCATAGAGGTTTCCGTTTGCAGGTGTTTTATAGTATACTGGGGCCTTGATTATATTAAACATTTGATAGGTAAAGGGTAATTAACAGTTGCAGTGCATTGAAGTAGAGTCCCCAAATCAAATCTTAACCATATGATTTTGTTAGCTCACATTGCCAGTTTTGTGGGGAACGATTCATCTGTGCATGCCATTAAGAAAAAAAAGTTTGCCCTACTAGTCTTTAATCTGAAAATGCACTTCTTGTTTGTTTTCAGTTTAATAACCAGATTACGTGATTTTGAGGTAATGGCCATGGCTAACACACTTAACCATGCTGGTTAAACTGTCGGATTTGACATCAAACAGAAATAGTGAGCAGGAGGACTCTGTTGGGTTGTAATAACTCTCCTCAAACCCTTTTGTAGATCTTTCTGAATTAAATGCCTACTTTACTACATCCATTAAGCCTATGGTAGAAAACACAAGCAAGCCACACTGTTTGCTCATTTAAAATTCATTCAAGGTCACACTTAGCTGATGATTGATAATTAAGCTTGTTTGGCATGCTGTCCCGGGAGAGAGCCCTTAGCTCATAAGATCCTCTAGCCCGGGGGCTGGGGCTGGGGCTGGGGCTGGGGCTGGGGCCGGGAAGAGATAGTGTAAACTCCGCACAGAAACGTCAGCTGGCTTGGTAAGGACTAGAAACAGTGAAGTTCTTGCTGTGAGGCAACAGTGCTAACCACTGGGCCACCGTGCCACCCATCTAGGAAAGGAGGAGGATTAGGAGTGGAAGGGAGGATTCTTCGAAACAAAGATGGCTGTTATATGGAACTATAATGGCTTAGGAATTGTATGATTGGTGAGTCAAAAAGTGAATAATGTGGGGCCGGCTGCCCCAAAATGACTTTATAAATAAACTTCACAAAAAAAAAAAAAAAAACATTGCAGCTTTTGTTACACAGGGACTTTAAGGGTTAAATCGCCTGTGCGCAACAATGGTCTTCTTGAGTCGTATGGAGGAGCTTCTGAAGGTCAACAAGAGGGACGATTGTGGATGTTATGTTGGAGTTTGTTTAGATGTCTTTCATGTCTCAGACCATGAACCAGGCCATTAAGTCCAATGAATTGTCTGAACAGCAGATCTTTGAGACAGGTTTGTATCAAAGCACAGATCTAGGAAAGGGTACAGAAAAACTGCAACATTAAGGGTGTACTCACACTATGTACAGTTGCCTTGAACCGGGCCAAAGCATGCTTGTCCCCCTTCCCGTCTCCCCCAAGGGCCCACACTCACATTACATTCAGGCCTGGGCACGCTAAAGTCATATATGATGTGTTGTTCAGTAAATGCTTTCGCTCAGCACAGCGGAGATTTCTTTATCAGTTATATCGTTTGAGTCGTTTGATATGCAGTGAAACTCTGTCAAATATTTCGCCGAACAGATCCGCCACTTTTGACACTCATAAACGATCGTAAAATCCTCGTGCTGCAGGAATTATGAGGTTTGCTGAAGGTGCAGCTGTCATGCAGAGAGGGGTTTGTGTGTTAAATAATCTATGACAGTTTGCGTTCTTTGAACAGTAAAGGCCTGTGCACACCTGAACGCTTTTTGCTCGCGTTATCCATAGACATTTAAAGCCTCGTGACTAAAAAAAGGACGTCAATGAGTGAGTGCACACAAACGCACAAAACGCCAGGCGCTGCGTCAAAACCTTCTCCACCAATTAGGTTGGCACTTTTGTTCACGTGCAAGGAGCTGCTGAAGTTACAGAAAACAGCACTTGGAGGCACTCAAGCAGAAAACTGTCAATGCAAGATCACTGAAGAAGATGCCCAGAGGGGATATGAACATGAAGCTGCTTTTTGCACAGGTGAACAATAATAATTTCCTCATCGCTAGAGCTGCTACTTGAACCATCCATAACAACAAGCATGTCAACTTTGTCTTCTTCTGTTACAAGCGAGTTTCAGAAGCTTAAAGTTGTGTAGTGCCATCTAACAAAGAGTGATTTTGCATACTCTTCTGCTCGACACCAATGAAAATCGATTGTGTTTGAATCCGGAAAAACGTCTTGAAAATCGATAATGATCATCGCAAACAAAAAGCATCCCGGTTGTACAAGCCTTAAGAATAATTAATAAATACATATCAAACAGTCCCTTAAAAGTCACGTCTTGCTTACAGTTTCAGGCTATGGCGCATTTTGCACTCACACACCAGTGTACCGCGCCAAAGCCCAAGTGAACCGCGCTCTGGCCCACCTCTTCCAACCGGGCCAGGGCTGATCAAGTGAACCGTGCCTGAGCTTGATTCAGTGCACTTACACTTCTCAAACGGGCCTGGGCACGATTCGGATAGCATACTGTGAGTAGGCTCTAAAGGTCCCAATGAGCACAGTGGCCTCCATCGTCCATAAACGATCGGAGTTTGGAACCACTAGGATACTAGAGTGCCTGAACAAATGAAGCAATTGAAGCAGAAGAACCTTAGTCATGAAGGTGAACAAGAACTTGATGGTCACTCTGAAAGAGCTTCAGCATTTTGCTGTGTAGAAAGGAGAACCTTCCTGAAGATCTTCTCTGCAGCACTTCACCAAACTCCATGACAGCCCTGACATCCTGAAGTTTTCCAAAAAAAAATGATCTGGTCTAATGACAAACTTTTTTCACCTGAATGGCAATCATTATACCTTGAGGAAACTCCACATTTTTGGGTTGTCATAACCCAGTGGTGGGTCTGTCCATATTTGACCCGACATTGTGTTAAAAACTGCATTTTTTAGAGTGTAGGGGAGACTGGGTATAGTTGAAACACAGCAAGAGTTGTAACACCACCAATTTCACGAATATGGGATAAGATAGGGGTCATGTGACATTTTCAGTTTCCTCAGGTTTCCTTAACAACCACATATGGAGATTTCCCAGTCTTGCAATCAAATTCTGAAGTAAGAAAGATTAAAAAACAAAATAATATTTTGTTTAGTACTTACGTTGTAGATGATGTTGTATGAGTTATATCAGATCAAACTGTAGTTTCTCTAGTAAAGAATGGTGTATCAAACTCCTGCTAATTTCAAAGCACCATGCCAATACAGCTAGCTAAACAATGGGTGACAGTGGTGGGGTGGGTTGAAACAAATGTTTTGAAAGTATACACACATATGAATGTGCATGTACAGACATGCACACACAAACACACAATATGCACATACACTTCCAATATTCACATATATTGCATTGTTGCAGTCATTTATTTACAATAAAACTGTTGTTGTGGCATATCACTAGTAGCATGCTTAGTTTTTGTGCATTTTGTCAACCTGTTACAATTTATTCCAGTATGTCTTACCCAGTAGTAGGGTAGCTTGTAACAACTGACAACTTTGTATTTGTCATCATCTTACAATGTCTGTGACGGTATGAGGAATTTTAATTGTTTACATTTGTAGTAGACAAATGTGGGTACTTTGCATAAAAGTTTCAGCCATGAAGCTGAAAAAAGGTAGTTTTAGGTGCTCTCTTTAATTGTTTGATTGTAGTTCTAGCTTTTTTTTAATTGTGTTACAATCATCCCAGATCTCCCCTATACACCATTCACTGCCTGGCCAATACCATCCCAACGGTAAAACATGGAGGTGGCAGTATAATGATGTGAAGGTGTTTTTCAGTGAAAGAAATTGCCAGACTTGGATTGATAAAGAATAAATGCAGCAGAAACCTTCATGATGAAAACCTGCTCCAGAGTGCTCTCAACCTCAAACTGGGGAGACGGTTCCTCTTGCCTAGATAACAAAAGAGCAGCTACAGGACGACTCTGTGAATGTGTTTGAGCGTTAACCTGATTTCACCAAGCAGGACATGTTCCTGTATTAACATCTATATTGATCCAGGAACAACATTCCAATCAGCCAATCAGAATTAAGGGACATGTTTACTGTTTATGTTAAGTTCAGGCTTATGGTTATGTTTATGCTCTTCCATGTTGTTATCCAACTTATATTCCCCTCTGATTTTGCAAATAATTTGCAGTTATGGTTGGGTTATATGGATTACATTTTTAAACAAGAATGTTGTTCCAGGATCGCATCGTACTTGGTAAAATCATTATGTGCATCTTTGAGTGGCCCAGCCAGAGCTCAGACTTAGAGTGCTTTCACACCTAGACTTTTGTTTCGGAATGTGTTAAACCACCAATTGCGCTCGGATCCGCGCCAATACAATCGCTCTTAGATCGCTTGAATGAGGTGGTCTTGGCTCGATTGAAACGATGGATATGTAATAGGCATACGGCTATATGAAGAGAGAATTATGAGTAGGGTGGGAGGTCACTCCAGACATCCCAAGTATCCCGGAAGTTTCATTAGTCTCTCGCAAATGCACACACTCTGACAATCTCACGGAAATCGTGCGCCTCCCTCCCGGTCCTCAAATACATCGCGCAACATTCTCACCCCTCCCCACCGCATCTGTCCTCGATCTTCAGACACGTTGTGCGCACAATGTCAAACACCATCAAACCACTACCATTTCCCTGACAGCTGAGCGGGACTCTGCAAAATAAACCATGAAACTAACCAATGTGAGGAGAGTTTACTCACACGTGACTTGTTTTAGCTCTTTTGGTCCATTTAGAAACTTTGCAGTGTGAAAGCGAACCGCACTAAGAACAAAGAGCAACAATGTAACAATTTTAATCACTGTTTTGGAACAACTAAATCGATTTACAGGTGTGAAAGCATCCTTAAACCCTTTAATCCTCCTCATCGAACCTGATGGGGCTTGAAAAATTTCAAAAAATTTAAGAAAAATGAGAGAAACTGCTCACGAAATGGGGTGCCAGGCTTGTAACATCACAATCCAAAAGCAAAAGTTGTAAATACCCAGATTGACTGTACACTATTTAAAACTTTAAAGAACTTTTTATTTTTGACAAAATTTTCCAAATTTGAGTTGCATTGGGGCATATCTTACAGTTGATCTTTGGTTTTTCTATTTTAAAATCCAAAACATTCTCTTGTAGAAAGTAGCATGTACTACACTTCCATACAGTGACAGATCATAATTGTCTGAGAAATTTTGTGCTTTAAGTCTTTACAATGTAATCTCATGGCATTTCGTAAGTTTTTGATTTAGTGGCTAATTCGAATTCATTCGTATGATCTAATTTGTACAATTTAGAATGATTTGCTCATCACTCAATGACGGTTGGGGTTAGGTGCCACGCTTCCTTTTTAAAATCATACGTTTTTGTACGACTGAACTTGACAAATTTGTACGAGTTAGCCACTAAACTGACAAAATGTAAAATACTTTTGTTTCCTCATGAGGTAAGGCTGGCCTTTAACGGTTCTTTATCAATCTCTTCTTAGGTAAACCTCCAATTAACTGACACAGAAGGTAATATAATTTTTAATGAACTGTGTAAAAACAAAGGACAGTTCAACAAAGAGGTTTCTGCAGATGTAAACTTTAATATCAAAACTGTAAACAATCTTTGCATAAGGGCCTGCACAATTCAATCGCAAGTAAATGTATATATGTGACTGTGTAGGCACTGGGATGCTGTGAGTCAGGTAGGGATGCAACAATTAACCGTTTTCATTATTAACCGCTCTTTAATTTGTCACAGTTAATTAATCATAATGGCTTCTCAACACCATGTTTCTGCAAGGATCAAAACTGCGGCAATTAAAGTTATGTAAGCACTGCGCTAGTTTGTACACCGAGACTACTAACCATGCACATTGGATTAACTATGATTGAGGCTATTAACTGAGGCAGGGGTGTCAAACTCAATTCCTGGAGGGCCGAAGCCCTGCACAGTTTAGTTCCAACCCTGCTCCAACACACTTACCTGTAGGTTTCAAGCAAGCCTGAAAGACTCAATTGGTTTGATCAGGTGTGTTTAATTAGGGTTGGAACTAAACTATGCAGAGCTGCGGCCCTTTTGGAACTGAGTTTGACACCTGTGTAACAAAGGCAAGCTCGTGCAAGTTCATTATTTTCAATGTGTTTCAATTTTCAATAAGTGATCAATCCAGTGTTTTCGGAGAGAGTGCAGAAAGACTCGAAGTGGATCAGCTGTTTAATGGCTCAAATCTTGATGCATTGCATTCACTGCGTTCAGCCCAAATTGACGCTAATTGACTCAGTTTAAATTGAAACTTCGTCTCATGACAAACAACAGTTTTGCAAAGGTGGTCATCGCGAGATTATCATCATCCTCATCAAAATATTTTATAATTATTAGACATTTAATTTTGCTATTATTGCACAAATATCAATAAGGTATAACAGGATTAGTTAGTTGTTTCTGGTTTTTGTTAGTCCTGATTAATGAAGTTTTCAAATACAAAGAATAAAGTGCACTTTAACATTATGAATCACATTTATTCTGCAAAAGAATTTCTAAGGTTAAAATTCAATATTTGGGTATGCTAAAACTGACCATAGTGTCTGAGATGTGTGAATGAGTGTGTATGGAAGTTTAGTGATGGGTTTTGGCTGTATTCGCTGCATAAAACATATGCTGGATAAGTTGGCGTTTCATTCCGCTGTGGCGACCCCAGATTAATAAAGGGACTAAAACGAAAAGAAAATGAATAAATGAATAAAAAAATTATATTGGTGACTCAAATGTATGCCAGATTTGTAATTTAGATATTAAAACAATTGAACACTTGTTTTTTCAATGTAATGAGATACAGATTTTGGGACGAAGTATTATTTGGATACAACAGAAAATATATATAAGACTTGCCTTCTCGTGGGAAATGGACCTAATCCTTAAGGATAAAAAAAATATCTTATATAAGGAATAATTTGATGTTAATATTATAATTCTATATTCATAAATGTAATTTTTTTTTAAATTCCCTGAAGACTAGCGGTGTTTAAAGAAGAATTTGTGATATATTTGAAGACATTAAGAGAGATGAAAAGCCAAAAAGCAAGATATTTATATTCATCATTTTGGTTTCATATTTTAAGAACTTTACTCCCCTGCTACTTGATTTTCTTTAATGTTTTTTTTTTTTTTTTTTTTGTTCAGTTCTGTTATTTTATTTATTTACATATGTTGTATTATTAATGAGGATGGAAAGATTGTGAATGTATGCAAATTGATTGTTATCTTTGTATTTTGTGTAATTCTAAAAAAGTATTAATGCCTCTCTGTTACTGTTTAAGCATTGTTAATAAAAAAAAGGGTCAACAATTAAACATGAAAAAAGAAAAAAAGATGATCTTCGATTGAATCGTTGGTGACTTTTATTTTGACAGCAGGACTCCTATGTTCAACAGTTCGGCATCATATGACACAGATTGAACATGGCTTCAGTTCAATGGTAGGAAATGTTGACACTTTTACATATTTAACGCCATCAAACTCGAACGTGATGTTTTTAATAAACATGGTATTGACAATTATGTATATTCTACTAAAACCTCTAGCGGTTAAATATAGCTGTAGAGTAAACTGTGGTGCAGAGCTTTGACAGTAACGTTATGTTTTAGTGCTTTATTTAGAGCCTTTTAAATTATTACTTTGGTAACGTTATCAAACGTCATACTGACTTGGTACATAGTCCGATACTATGACATTTACGTACACTTACTGTATTGACGTAAGTTAGCGTAAGTATGTATATAATTTCTAGTATCTGTAACTTACTATGAAAATATCATGTTTTTGGTCATGACCAACAATAAAACTCAAAACATATAAGAATGTGTATATTTTGGTAGTTTTAAATGTGCTTCCAGTCATGTCTAGCATTAGTGTCTAAAATGTTGAAATGTCAGCTTTTATGTAAATGTGTGTGTTCTGCACAGGCACTCCAGGAGCCGTAAATATGACAGTGAGTGGCAGGCGAGTCGTTTGGAGGTTTCAGCAGTGGAGTTCAGTGACTATCATCCACTCAAAGCCATCACGGTACATCTACAACCTCCATGCATACTCATTGAACTGTGTCATCTAAAATATATTACTCTTTTTCTGTTAACTGAAGTTCTACATGCTGGAGTGGGCTACCCCTGGTAAATTACATTTCTATAATGGTTAACTGGCTGGCAGTTTGTTCAACCACCTGCTGATCTCTACATTTATCAAGTCATATTCAGAAAATGATTTAATAATATAAAAATGATCTAATATGTAATTATGTTGTTGTCTAGTAATCAAGGTTCCACAAGTAGGCTAATGTCATTCCTGGAATATCATGAAATATTAGGAATTATCTGGTCTATTGCAGACACTAAAAGTCATATGTTTTCTCTATATATTTCTCCAAGTCATGCAATATCATGGTTTGTATAATTTCTTTGATCTATACAGTTTTAGCATATTGTAGTTTTTCATGCCATTTTATTCCTTTACTGCTTGCCAACCAGCAAATTTTTTTTTTTTAAATTATCTCATTTTATAACAGCTTCAAACAGCATAAGTTGTTTTGTTTTGTTAAAACGTAACGGAAGTCGATGAGACCAGAAGTCTTGACATGTTCAGGTTACAATAGCTGTGCCACTCTTGTGTGAAAATTAAGGTGGATAGGTCATGGATATTCATCTTTTCATTTTATGAGTGAAAATGTGGTAAAAGTCATTTTTGGACTGATTCGTTTTTTTTTTTTTTTTTAAACTGTGTAAAATAAAAACTCTTGCTGGAAATAATGTCATTGCACATTGTTTTATGAAACTAACACCTACAGGTTTTTCTCTATCTAACATATGGCAGCATTCAGTCTGTAACACCTGAATTCATTTCAAGAAACAGTTTGTATTTCATTTAGAGCAATATTAAAGTAATATTTTAGTAAAATGTAATATTTTATGCATGCTAAGGGTGGTGATGTTAATTTTTTGGGTAAACAGGTTAAAAAAAATCTCCCAAATTATAACACAAATGTATAGACAAGAAAAAGACTGTAATATATAGTTTATATTATTTCATATATATATATATATATATATATATATATATATATATATATATATATATATATATATATATAATTTATTATATTATTTCATATATATATATATATTATAATTACGCTTGTTTTCTTGTTACACATTGAAAGGCTGCAAATATAAATACAGGATAAGGGTTAAATGAAACAAAACAAACTATCTGTACATTTGATTCTTTAATAGGCAAAGTTATATGTCAATAAACAAAGATGGGTCTTAAAACCGTCACTCCTGGAAATGGTTCAAAGATGCTTTAAAAATCAAAGAATCTGTAGGACATGGGGATTTTTCATCTTTTAAGAACCAATGGCTTGCAAACAATTGCTTTTTTCAGTATTGTGGACTAAATCTAAATATATTTTATGTCAAATATCATACTCCTGACAGTACTAAATAAAGAACATCATGCATTTTGTCGTTTTTTTCCGGGCTCAAAATGAGGCATGCATTTTTTTTGCTACTGAAACAAACACATTTTGCATTATTCTTCTAATCTTTTCAAGTGAAGCTTTTTTTAATTGTCAAAATAAAAATACACAATTTGATAAAGATCATGGAGATACCCACTTCCTAATTCTAGATTAATAGATATTGATCTTTTGGTAAAATCATTTTTTCTTCTCAGGTGACAGACTCTAAATCTCGGCGTGGAGGACGAAAAGGCAGCACTTCCTCCTCATCTTCCTCCTCTAGTTCAGTGGCTCCTGATCCGCTCAGCTCCATGTTGGATGGAACAGACCCTTTGTCTCTCTTCGCTGCAGCATCCGAGACTCCAACTCTCCCACACAGCGTCTCTGCTGGGGTAAAATTTCCCAAATAAGTTCAAGTAATAAACATAGAACTTTGAGAAAAAAGATGTATATAATTGAAAAAAAAAAAGTCAGAATTGTGAATGAGAGATATTTTACCTTTTATTTTATAAAATCAGAGAAGTTACAAGCTTCCATTAAAAAAAAAAAAAAACGTTGCATTATATCTTTATCGGTTTAGGAGTTGGGGCGGAAACGTAAAGAAAAAGAGGAGGAGGTGGGCTTAGACTTTGAGCCATGGTCGTCTAAACGTGGAGAGATCCTGTCTAGATTCACCACCACGGAGAAACTGTCTATAGTAGGTGCAACTGTTTACAGCGTTCACTTATCCTCTCAGTATTTACACTTGACAGACAATAATAATGATTTATTTCTCTTACAGAATCTTTTCATGGGCTCAGACACAAGTAAGTTTTTTTTAATGCTTTATTTGTTTGGTTAACAAACTTCTTTCAGTGCTGTGAAAGAAGTTAATGTCTCTATGAGTTTGCAAAATAGTGCTGATATTGACAAAAGAGTGGACAAAATACTGTGGATGCATGTAATAGATTGTATTGTGTGAAGGTAAAGCGTCCAGTCCCAGCTCTGCTGTCTCAGAGAAGGTGCGCACTCGTCTGGAGGAACTGGATGACCTGGAGGAGGTGGGTTTCATCTGGTCAAGACGAAACAAGATGTCTCGTTCTTTAATATTTGTTTCTATGTTTATGACTGTGTTGCATATTGTGTGTTCACAGGGCTCACAGAGGGAGCTGTTGAATCTGTCTCAGCAGGACTATGTGAACCGCATTGAGGAGCTCAACCAGTCTCTGAAGGAGGCGTGGGGTTCAGACCAGAAAGTCAAAGCCCTGAAAATCGTCATCCAGGTCTGAGGATGGTGAACACACAGACACAAACAGTATATACATATACACTACCAGTGAAAAGTTAATGATCAGTAAAGAGTAAAAATAAATAAATTAAAATGTTGACTCTTGTATTTATTTAATATATTTATTTAATCAAAAGCTGTCAAAATGGTAAAATTACAAAAAAAAATATTATGATTTTTTCTTATGTAAAGTAATTTCAAATAATATTTACTTCTTGCGATTTAAAGCTGAGTTTTCAGCATCATAACTCCGGTCTTCAGTGTCACATGATCCTTAGGAAATCATATGATAATCTGCTGCTTCAGAAACTTTTTTTAATTATTATTATTTTTCTTAGCTTTTGTGCTTATTTAAATTTATTTAATGTTATCAGTGTTGTAAACTGTTGGTCTGGACACTATAATACCATGTATTTATGTTTATTCATCAGGAAAAAATTATTATTTGTGTTTATGACATTGATTTTATATATATATATATATATATATATATATATATATATATATATATATATATATATATATATATATATATATATATATATATATATATATATATATAATATCCAAAATGTCTATGTATGTATGTATGTATATATATATATATATATATATATACATACATACATACATACATACATACATACATAATAATATATATATATATATATATATATATATATATATATATATATATATATATATATATATATATATATATA
Organism: Danio rerio; assembly: GCF_052040795.2. NCBI lineage: Eukaryota > Metazoa > Chordata > Actinopteri > Cypriniformes > Danionidae > Danio > Danio rerio. The sequence continues at coordinate 11,810,847 of NC_141032.1, forward strand.
TATATATATATATATATAAATAAATTTAATGATACCTAACATTTAACTAGTAATGTAGTTCAATTAATTAATTGTTAAGCAACATGTTGTTCAGTGTATGTCATTTCAAGAAAAAAAACAATTATAATCTTCATTAAAATGTAATAACTTGCTGTATATCTTAATCTTTTTTCACTCTACTTTTTTCACTCAGTGCTCCAAGCTGCTCTCTGATACATCAGTAATTCAGTTTTACCCCAGCAAGTTTGTGCTTATCACGGACATACTTGACACATTCGGTAAGAGTTGCTCATTAAAATAATATGTTTGTTTGTTCACATTTTTCACCATAAAAAAACTAAAAAACTGTTTACTTGAACGAAGAGTAGAGTAAAATAAGTAATACTACTAAATAAAAAAAAAAAACATTGCCTACCATTAATATTAAATGACTTTACTGTTACTTGTTTTTTCTGAAATTAATTGTAAGCTCAGTGCTCACATAAATGAGTTTACTTCTCCCATATCTCTCTTTTAAATGAATACTTTCTATACGATGCTTTACAGTAATTAAATTAGTCAGTTGTGAGGAAATATTAAATTCATAAAAAAGTAATTTCTTTTTGCATTAAATTATTAGAATTTTAATGTTTTCTATTTCTAAAGATGTTAGGCGACCTAACTCAAGTTTTAATGGTGATAACTTTTTATTAAATGGTTTTGTTTAAATGCACCAGAACAAATATTGGCTAAATTCACAAAGAAATGGAAGGAAATATTTATTTTCAAAAGGTGGTGTACTCATTTATGCTCTGAGTTGTATATGTATGCATGTATGGATGTATGCATGTATGCATGTATGCATGTATGTATGCATGTATGCATGTATGCATGTATGTATGCATGTATGTATGTATGTATGTATGTATGTATGTATGTATGTATGTATGTATGTACAGTTGAAGTTAGAATTATTAGCCCCCTTCAAATTTTTTTCTTCTTTTTTAAATATTTTCCAAATGATGTTGAACAGAGCAAGGAAATTTTCACAGTATGTCTGATAATATTTTTTCTTCTAGAGGAAGTCTTATTTGTTTTATTTTGGCAAGAATAAAAGCAGTTTTTAATTTTTTAAACACAATTTTTGGGACAAAATTATTAGCCCCTTTAAGCTATGTTTTTTCTCGATAATCTACAGAACAAACCATCATTATACAATAACTTGCCTAATTACCCTTACCTGACTAGTTAACCTAATTACCCAAGTTAAGCCTTTAAATGTCACTTTAAGCTGTATAGAAGTGCCTTGAAAATTATCTAGTGAAATATTATTTACAGTCATCGTGGCAAAGATAAAATAAATCAGTTATTAGAGATGAGTTATTAAAACTATTATGTTTAGAAATGTGTTGAAAAAATTTGCTCCGTTAAACAGAAATTGGTGAAAAAACAAACAAGCGGTCTAAAAATTCAGGGGGGCTAATAATCCTGACTTCAACCGTATATCTATTAATTTTTTTTTTTTCTGAGCCAATTATGATTTCTGAACAATTATTAAAGACTAACGACTAGTAATGATGCGGAAAATTCAGTTTTGCCATCACAGAATTTTATTTTAAAGAACTTTTAATGTCAGTATTGAATTAACATCTAAATTTAAAAACACATTTTTTTTTAATTATGATTCCTTTAAAAGTTGTAGATTTTTTTAGCAAAAGTAGATTGTAAAAAATGTTTTTGCACGTGAAACTTAAAAACACACAAAACAAAACATTTTTACCACCAGTCTATTTTTGACATACTTTCCATGAAAAAACCCACATATCCACCATTTGTCAGCACCTTTATCAGTATTATCTTTTTTTTTATAAACACCAGCAAAGACTTTACAGCAGGAAAAGAAAATGTCCATTGGCGATGTCCTAATAATGTCCCATGTGTGCAGGTGGTCTTGTGTATGACAGGATCTGGTCCATGTGTGCTGATCCTCATCCTCTACCAGGTAAAATAATACCCATTACAATTCGGCTTATTCTTTTACTGTCTACTTGACATTATAAAAAAATTATCTCCTCATTAATGTCGTTTCCCAGAGTCATTCTCTGCTGATGATGTGAATGACACGGCCAAAGAGACCTGCCTCAACTGGTTCTTTAAAATCGCCTCCATCAGAGAGCTCGTCCCTCGACTGTATCCTTTCTGCACACTTTCCATTTGTTGATTCCATTTCAATTCCACTTGTTCATCGTCCCAAATTATTAGGTGGTTATTTCTAGGTTTACATTATAGGGATGCTTGAAATATTGGCAACAATGTCAATATTGGCTTATAAGTAAATTTTTTTTTATATTATCATTATCAGTACAAATACAAAATTTGGTCGATATCTTTAAGCCAATTAATTATGTTTTATTTATACAGGTTGGATCTCATTTCATTTCTAAAAACAAAAATTTTTGATCATCCCCTCTGAGACTTTCAGAAATCAAATCAGATGTGCACCTTACAAGAGCTAATGCTGCTTGATTAGAGAGAAGTTTAAATGTCAGTGGTGCAGGACTTTTTCTTCATTAAAAAAAAAAAAAGAAGACGCCAGGCTTGCATGAGAAACATATTTATGTATGAGAAAGTTTAAATGCTTCTCTTCAATAAATAAAAATAAGATATCCCACTCTTGCTTTCAGAGATGAAGTAGATGAGCAATCCAGTGACAATTCTTGTTGGCCTTTCTGTTAAAAAAAAGTATACAAAGTCATACCGTATCAGAACAAAATAATTGCACATTTTTATTAATTTATTGGTATTTTATTTTTGAATGTTTTGTGACTTTGTGTGTGTTTTTTTATTTCTGCATACTTTTTGTTTATAACAGATTATATAATAGATGGCATTAGATTTTATTGGTATAAATGAAACTTGCCCATATAAATGAATAGTTAATAAAGTTCAAAGATCAGTAGAATTTTTCCTTAAGTTAAGGTTTTAAAATAAAAAATAAATAGACAAAACAAAGTTTTAAACAAAATTTTGTTTTGCAATCAGGCAGAAATGTTTATTATTATTTTTTTTTTACATTTATCGACCTATAAATCGGCTATTGACCTCTAAATCTAGTTATTGAGTTATTGATTATCGGTTAGAAATTTCATATCGGTGCATCTGTAGATTGTGTTAAATTTTACTACTTTAGTTTTAGCCAAAACAAATAATGAAAAGAAAAACAGCAGTTACAGCAGTATTTTTAAACCACTTGTGCATATGATGCTTAGGAAGTTTTATTTACCCATGAAACTTGAAATATAAAATTAGAATCAGAATTTTGTTTTGAATTTTATTTTATAAAGACAAAGAGACCCACTTCATATTAAGTAGCATCAACACTTCTGGTGCTCTTGGGGTGGGATACGGGTGGGCTAGGGACAGGTTTGGTGGTATGTGTATTTTTAAGGGTGGGTTAATGTGTAAAGTTTGGTAAAAAAAAATGTAATTACAGATGTAGTTACATGCAGGTATTTAATTATTCATAAGTACAATTTAAAGACATGTATTTACACAAAGTGTACATTGTAACAAATTATTAATTTCAGTGCAAGTACATATTAGTTAAGTCCACTTAACTTTTCAAGTATGATATTTGTTACGTCATATAAGAATATGAAAGTCAAACTTTTTATAAAGCCCAAAAAGAGCACAAAATATAGTTCAGTGCAGTTGTTGATGTACATATTACCAAAACACAAGATGTAGTAGTAATTTCTTTAAATAAAAATCAATGAGGTATAATTTGTAGTTCTTGCTATATATTTTCTAATAATGTTCATAAGATGCTATTTAAATGCTTATGTGATTAAAAGCAACATAGGGCTCTATTTTAATCATCTAGGTGCAAAGTCTAAAGCACATGAAAAAGCATTAAAGGCTTGTCCGAATCCACTTTAATTTAAGCACAGAAAAATACAGTTTGCACCAGGGCGCATGATCTAAAAGGATTGTGCTAATTTTTTTAATGATTATGGATGTGTTTTAAGAATAACGTGCATTAAATCAATCAGAGTCTCCTCTGCTGCTCCCTTTAAGAGTCAGTTGTGTCATGCCATGGCGCATTTGCTATTTACTTGACAGACTTTGTCAGAGGAAAAACTAAACGCTTCCCTAGTGAGAAAACAGTTAAACAGACCATCATCTGAACGAGCCTTCTCCATTTGGCCTCTTTACTTCCTCATGATTTTACTTTTACTGTTTACTTTACTTCTTTACTTTCCTGAATAAGTAAATGGTGTTGTATGCACTCCACTGAAGACATTTATTAGCCTACATATTTAATTTCATTTTTGAGTGCAATGATTCGTTTCATAACTTTTTCAAAATTCAGTTCTAATTTTCAGCAAATTAATAAATTAAGAATAATAACGAAGTGTAGTCAAAAATGGAGTTATATCTAAACACACGTCCTATTCTTATGCCCTATTTGATGATGTATACGACTCGACAGGTGGACACATCTAAACTTGTTTTTATTAAAACAAATATAAATATGCATATAATAAAGAAGACTGCTAATAATTTTAACAAATGCAAATTGTCATGAACAAACTGAAAAAAGCCCAATTGAGAAGGCATAGAGATATACGAAAATAATATTTCTTGTTCTTATGTCTTTAATTTTTTTTCGTATGTTAAGATATTTGTGTATTGCTGTGCACCTTGTGTGAATTAAGCAATATGTTTAGCGTTTGAACCTGCATAGGTGCAGAACTAACCCACTCTGTGCTGGACTATAGACCTGCTTTTAGTTGGTCAATGGCGCAGTCTTTTTCAGTTTCTCAAAATAGCAACGTGCCAACACTGCACCTTAACACACCTCCTTTCTAGACCGGCACACCCATGAATCAACAAAGTGGCCAAATGCATTAGCTATTTAAACAACGTGAAAATTTGAGTTGTGCTGATCTGAAAATAGCACCAAATTGCACCTTATATGTCTTGCTCCTTATTGCGCCAGGTGAATAATAGAGAACAGTTTTTATTGTTTAGGGCAAAACAATCAATAAAATATAAGGATGTTACAAATAATTATTAAAAATTACTTACTATAATACTACCAATAAAAATCTTAAATTTTCATCATATTAATTTGATAAAATAAATTTAAGTTACAAATGTGATGCATGTTTATACTGGTTTATGAGAACAATTGAAAGAGTGAAAAAAATCAATATGTATAGCAGTTTTACAGTGAAGCCTTGACTTAGGCACAGATATGTTGAAGCTGCTCTTCTGAAATGCAACCGCTTCTTGACAAAATGGTAAGTAGCGCCATGCTTGGCTTCATGCAGCTAGTTTGACAGCTCACTGATGATGTCATCTCTCTCTGTCCTTCAGTGGGATTCAGGAGACTCTGCAGAGACTAACAGCCATGATCAGAGGAATAGGAGACCCGCTGGTAGCTGTATATGCAAGGGCCTATTTATGCAGGGTGAGAAGAATAATGCTTTCTAAATAAATAGTGTATATTAGCAGGTTCCTTCTACAACCTGAAAAAAGTACAACTTTGTCATTTTTAAGGCTTAGTTAACTCAAAAAATGAAAAATACAACATATTGGCATTAAAGTCAGCAGTGCAACCCTATTTTACGTAACTGAAGGTGTTATATTTAAATTTAAATGAAATCGTGCCAGTGCACTTCATCAACATGTCCTGTATTTAGAAATCAAAATTTCAAAAAAAATTACATTTATTATCTTTATTTAGTAGTGCCCATAATCTTAAATTGAACAATTAATCTGTGCACAATCTACTGAGGAAAAATAAAGTTTTTTAATCAATAAACAAAATCTTACAATCTTCTTCAACTGTAGAATGACAATCCTTCTTTGATGAAGTACTCCCTTTTTACTCACTTTTCCTTTTCCGTTTGGAAATGCATCATCATAATCATATAAAGGTCTACAGCAACCTCTGGTTTGTTTTGATTGACCTAGTGGTTGAACTAGGTATTGCGGTCCAAATTCACAATATTGGAGTGGGTTGTTTTTCCATCCGACACACACAGGTTGCCAGATTGACGAAAACAACAGGAATGAGCATGCCTCATGATCATTGTAAACTGATCAGCTAATATTTAAATTTGTAATATTTGCATTGTTTTTGCAAAATAAAAACCATCTCATGTGATTTTTTTTTAAACTCCATATCTGTGTCTAATTTTGGAGCCTCGCATCTTTACATTTTCGGCCCTTCCCTCGTACATTGAGTTTGCTTTCAAGACTGAAATGAAATATGCTTTTTTTCAACCCAGAGTGCTGAAAATATAATTAAGAAAACTGGCTGTGGGCAGAGTTACACAGAGCAAAACAGACATTCTGAAATGGAATGCAAATTTTGAAAGGAAAATAACTGACTTTAGCTTAGTTTTTTTTCGGATAAACATGTTTAATAACTAAGCATGTTTTTTAATCACTACAAACATATGGTATTTTTCTGCTTTAGAATAATCAAAAACGTGCATACAACATCTTATTACCAGGGGTAACAGGGCATTACATGGTGGATGATACAACAGATTTCAAATCTTACCTTTCTCTTTAGGTGGGGATGGAGGTGGCGCCGCATCTGAAGGACAGTCTCAATAAGAATTTCTTCGATCTGCTGGCCTCGTTTCGTCAGATTCATGGTGACAGTGTGCAGAATCAGCTGGTGTTGCAGCGAGTGGAGATTCCCGTTTATCTGACTCTCTATTCTCCTGCCATAAACTGGATCCTGCAGTGTGTGGCATATAGAGCACCTGAGGTAAACACACACACACACACATAATGTTTTAGCTATTGTTCAGTTGCTTTTGTTGTTTAATTTTTAATTAAGGCTAAGATCAGTTCAAAGTTTGATGTGAAATATTTCTACCTGATGAACTCATACTTCGACCTGTTAAGGTATTCCTTTTCAGTCAGTATTTTATTATATCCATGTTGTTTTTATATTAAATATTTAAATATAAATAAATAAATATTAACAATTATGTTCAACAACAAACAACTTTACACTGAAAATGTGGAGCAAAGGTGGCATGGCATTTCCACATTACTTTGGTAAAATTTACATTAGTTACCCTTATGTGATAAGAAATACATTTGTTGCATTGTTTTTTTATCTTTTGTTAATGTATTCATTATATATGAAATAAAAATGTACCCTTTTATTAAAAGTTTATTGATAGTTCCTATTGTTTCAGGTCTAGTAAATAATGTGAAAAGACTTTTTATTTAATTTAATCTTGTAAGCTTTGTAAGGGCCTTTCAAAGTGTTTATGATCAGATATGTTTGATCTGCTTTGTCTTTTAAAGGTTCTGCTAACTGAGATGATGGACAGATGCAAGAAGTTGGGCAACAAGTAAGATCTCACCACTGAGGCACTTTTCAATGGAAAATTTAGCATTGTTTTTCAGATAAACACATGATAGCAGCATATTTCTTAAATATCTACAAACATATGGTATTTAATGCTATAGAATAATTAAAAACATTGCTTACAGCACATTAATACCAGGTAGAAACAGCACATTACATGGTGGATGATACAACAAGCAAAAAAGAAATTAACAGTAACAAGTAAAATCTCACCACTGAGGCACACTGTATATATAAGATTTATAAAATCATGCATCTCAATAAGTGGTTGAAAATGATACACACTTAAATTCAATCTTGCTGGTAAGGGTGAGTCACTTATAACAAAATCCTAAAACAGGTGAAAAATTTCCCATAAAGTTCCCATTCCATCAGTCCATTTTACTAATATGCATGGGTGGGCTTTGTGGACTAATAAACAGCTACCCACCCCCATTTAGCACTGTGCTTACATGGGCAAACATCTTAATCTACAGTGCTTTTAGTCATGTCAAGTTGAGCTTTATTGTCATTCCTTTTCATGTGTCTACGTAAAGTGGCTCGGAATCTTGTGTTCATGGTTATACAAATAAATAAACATAACTATCAACAGAGCAATTTTTAAAACCTAAACAATACATGGCTTACATACTTGAGCTGTAATCTGACCCAAGATAGACTATAAAAGTACTTTACGTAATGCAGTACAAAACTGTGCAAAGAGGCATTTACAGTTAAATAGCAGGACTTTTACAATCTTTTGTGGTACCTTCACGAGTAAATATTTGCTTTATCTATTTTAGTTCTTGTAACATGGAGTTCATAAGAAAGTGTTTGCTGCATATACAGTATAGAGAAACGCGAGTATAAACATTTCAGTATTCACTGATTGTTTGTTCTTCCCCATAGTGCTCTTCTGCTAAACTCTGTTATGTGGGCGTTTCGGGCTGAATTTGTTGCAACGAGAGCAACAGACTTCATTGGCATGATCAAAGACTGTGATGAAGCTGGATTTCCCAAGGTGACTGACACACACACACACACCCAATAACAAAGCTACAAACAGGGCATAATTACTTTGTTGAATTTCAGTGTCATAATTTCTTCTCATGATCCTCTGTGTTGTTCAGCACTTGTTGTTTGCATCTCTGGGCCGCAGTCTGTCCTGTGCTGACCCTCCAGAGAGCGAGAGACTCTCCATACTCAATGAAGCCTGGAAGGTCATCACTAAAGTTCGCAGCCCACGGGTAAACACATCAGTTTATCTCTAAATGTTTGAAAAACACAGAAACAATGACCATATTCAGGGATAGCTTGTCACCCCGATGACATATCAGTTGGTTGCTGAGCATGGATCTGTTTAATGTGTTTAAATGCAATTGTTTAGCCCAGATGGCTTGCATCACGAGTTGTTTCTTTGCTGTATATCTCAATCAGCTCCCTTGCATTAGAGGTTGTGAATCAGTAGGTTCTGTAATCAAATTTGGGCACAGTTACAGGACAGTGATGAACTTTGTTCACTAGTATGTTTGCATGGACACCAGTGCTAATACGATTAAGACAATACTCTGATTAAGAGTCTTCCATGTAAACATGTAAACAGAGATTTTTGATTATCTTAATCCAACTAAAGTCATAATCTAAACACTAATCAAATTAAAACATGCATGGTATTCCCATTTTAGTGGCATTATTGAAATGCAGTACAGACACGTAAACATCTTAATTAAACTTTTACCATCGTATACGATTTTGTGACAGGATATTCCATCAACACACCTCTGTCAGCTGTATTTTCTGCAGCTACCGAGATAGTAAAGGGCCACAGACACCCATATCTCCTAGTGCACACACACAGTGAGCTCCTGGAGACTCGTCACACCTGCCATCATCATCACTCAACACACTTTTACGCTACCTGGGAAATGCAGAAATTTTATTTAAATTCAGCGTTCGGTATAAAATTGCATTAAAGGGTACCTAGGTTACCCGTTTTTCAGATTTAATATAAGTGTTTTGCAGCACCAGAATGTGTATGTAAAGTTTTAGCTCAAAACACCCATCAGATTTTTCATTATACCTTTTACTATATCCTGTTTTATACATCTTTCCACCAGGGGGTTGTTTTGTTGTACTGCGCCTTTAAGGCAAGTCCTCCCCCTCCCACCTACCTTTTCTACGCGTCTTTCTGCATGCCTTAATCTCCTCCGTCAGCTGCGTTAGACAACAGACAGACTTAAAGGAAGAAGATCTCACATAGCGTTTGTGAGAAATACTACAGTAAGAACTTTACCAATGAGTATATGTGGTGCAGTTGCATTGATTAGTCACACACAATATCGTTACAAAGTTCACCCGGTGCACACAAACACAGATACACACGCACGCACACACACACACACACTGACAGACAGAACGCCTTTAGCTTCCCACTCTTTTCCCACTTTTTTGGCACACATATGTGACAGGATGCAGCTTAATCTCCACTGCTGTATGGATATCTGTTATGTTTATGTACAAATTGAACCTGATTTAACATATTTAGTCTTCGTTTATAATTGTTCTGACACGCGGCTGTGCTGATGAAGTGAATCTGAAGTAAATTGCTGTACTTCATTACACACGTGCACTGTTTTTAAAACATTTTAAACATGTGAAACTTACTCTTGATCCCATTTGATGATGATTGATGATCCTAGCAAACTGAACAGTGTTTTTATTCCTGGTTGCTTTGCGCACGTCTGGTCTTGTTGACGTTTTTATGTTGTTAAATTAAAAGAAAAAAAGCACTTGGTGTGTTTATATCACCCCAATATGATGGTCTATACACTATATATACACACTTGTCTGTCCAAACAGCTTGAAAAGTAGATTTTTCACCATAGGTAAAACAACAGTTTTCCAACAGTCCTTCATACTGACATCCAGTAGCTCAAAGTTTGCCACTGGGGCATGAATGAAATGTTTCTGAATGAAAGTGAAGCTGCTGAATTGAAGTTAAAGTCAAAAAAAAAAAAAAAATGGAACACCTGAAATAACATGAAACTGGAGGAAAAATTGGATATCTTGATGACGTAATGACATTAATCTATAAAAAAACATGTTAAATGGGAACATGAATGAAACATTCTAAAAGTAACTCAATCATATTATTGCCTTATTTAGGTTAAGGTAAATAATTGGATTACTGATGTCCATTTAAACGTAGTCACGTGACAAACCATGACAAAAATAATAGTTCATGAAGATATTTTTCCTACTGTAAATATATTAAAACTTAATTCAGGATTTAGTATTTTGGACCATTTTAAAGACAATTTTCTCAATATTTAGATTTGTTTTGAACACTCAGATTACACATTTTCAGTTGTATCTTGGCTAAATATTGCCCAATCCTATATAACATGTAATGATTGAATAAATCTATTCACTGTATGATGTTGTTTTTTGTTTGCATTTTTCCTGTAACTCAGGATTATATCAACTGTGCTGAGATCTGGGTCGAGTTCACTTGCCGTCATTTCACGGTGAGATATTATTAATGAGAGACATTTCTTTTTTACTTTGATTTTTTTTTAAATGACAAGTACTAAAGGTCTGCACTACCACTTAAACACGCATATCATTTTCAGGTGTTTACAATCAATTAAGTTATGCAGAGTTCAGACTGCATGATTTTTAACAGTCGTGCCACAGATATTTTCATACTGCATGACTGGGGCAGCGTTTCGTCGCTACTTTGTTTACGCTGCAAAATGGATCAGTGACGGGGGGTTTTACCCTGCATGGCTTACAAATAGGAAGAATCGCCGACAGTTTTGGCCAAACTACATCTCGCAACCAAACACGCAGGAAGTAACATGGAAACAACGCAAGGTCACATAGTATATATTTCAACTATGTCATGGGGTAGAAAATTTACTTTTTTTGCTCACCTGGGTTTAATGGAAACTAACTAGAAAATTTTTCTATATCTCGGTTGTGATATTGCTCAGATGACACGTCAAACAGACACGGTGCTTGTGCCAAATTTCCACTAGATTTCCTCAAATTCTTGGGTCCAAATAAACTGAAAATGAGCGCTATGAACTTCTCCCCTAACCTCCTATGTGTACCTGATGGCCTGCAGGTACACATACTAGTGGATGCTGCTCTCTCATTGGCTGTAGGTGATCGCTAATGTTATTTTCAATCAGATCTCGTTTTACACAGTATCTAGATATTTAGCATGCCAAATATTTCATGGGTATCATTGACTCAACAGCAATTCTCTCTGATTGCGTCTTTGATAGTTCACATTGTGTGATTGTTAATCAAGTGAATGAGCACCGATTTGCCTATGATTTCAGGCATTTGTCGGCAATTTCTCAAAAGATGTTGCTGACTCAAAATCGGGGTTAAAATCAATAAATCAATGCAGTATGAACTCGGCGTAACAGGTCTCCTTAATCTCTTTTATTTCAATTCTTAATTAAAATCAAAATGTCATACATAAGGAAAAGAAAAAAAAATAAATACATTAAAAAAAAAAAAAATATATATATATATATATATATATATATATATATATATATATATATATATATATATATATAATTTAATAAATAATTTACATCACCATGTCCTTATCATTTGAAGAAATTTGGTCTACTGTATCTGGTAGAGCTCTGTGGTTAACATTTAACACAATAATCTGATTTAGTTTTTTTTAGTATGCCATTACATATTTCTTCCTTGTAGAAACGGGAGGTGAACACTGTTCTTGCTGATATCATCAAACACATGACTCCAGACAGAGCTTTTGAAGATGCATATCCACAGGTTAGCCAGAAACATACAGTAGATATTAAAAAGTTAATATGACATTGATGTTGTCAGAGCACTTCATTACTCTTCTTTTGTTTCTTTCCAGTTGCAGTCAGTGATTAAGAAGATCCTCACCTACTTCCATGATTTCTCAATGCTTTTTTCGATGGTATGAATACAGAACTGTGCATCATTCAGTATTGAATTTAGATAACAGTCTCCATATATATTTAGTGTTGTTAAACAATATCTATATGGCTATATCTAAAGAGATAGCGTATTTAAATAAAGAAAAATTCTGCAACCAACCATTTACTCCTCCTCCACTTGCCTACACCTGTTTGAGTTACTTTCCTTTGTTGAACTTGAAGGAAGATAGTACTCTTTTAACAAAAAACAACATATTGTTTCTGGACTTTCCTTTTAAGAAAGTAGAATTTAAATTGAATGTAAATTAAAAAATTTAATTACTTACACTTATATGGTCAAACTTTTAGTTGAAATGCCACCTTTTAACATTTCTAATTAGTTTATATTTGTTTTGGAAATTCAGTCAATTAAATAAATGCAACACTTTTTATATACAACATTTCTAATATACTACAAATGAATTGTGAAATAGGGGGGGGAAAGAAATCAAAATGACCTGCATTTAATTAATTGGTGAATTTAAGAAAAAAAAAAAAAAAAACGTAAAAATGCATTTATTTATGGCAATTTGGTGGCTCAGTGGTTCGCACTGTTGACTCCCGGCTGGGTCAGTTGGCATTTCTGTGTGGAACTGGCATGTTCTTCCTTTGTTTGCATGGATTTCCTCTGGTTTCCCCCACAGTTCAAGGACATGCTCTATAGGTGAATTTAATAAACTAAATTGGCCTTCGTGTATGTTTGTGAATGTGAGTGTCTGGATGTTTCCCAGTACTGGGTTGCAGCTGGAAGGAGAATCCTCTGCGTAAAACATGTGCTGGATAAGTTGGCGGTTCATTCAGCTGTGGTGAGCCCTGATGAACAAAGGGACTAAGCTGAAGGAAAATGAATGAATGTATTTATTTATTTTGTAAAGACACATTTTGATATACTGCATAGAGTTATAACAAATCAAATGGTTTAATATCAACCGGGCAAATAAAACACTAAGAAAGTTGCCACCAAACCAGTTTTATGACAGCTTTGATAGCCTTGTTTTATACAAAGCTAGATAAATCATTTAACAAATAAGATGTTTATACATTCATTTCCACGAACACACATCTTTTCTACTCACCTTGTTAGCTAGATTGAATCATATAAAGTTACCTGAAAATATTTTTATTTATAACGGCTCACTTCTGAAAATAAATCATTGGGGATTGTATTTTTGTTGTATTGAACATTTTAGAGAAACATGTCAAGCAAATGCAGACTACATATCAGAGAATGATTAGACATAATATTAATTAATAATATAAATAAACTACATAAATGACATTAGCATTTACAATGTCAGAACATTTGAGTTTTACTAATGGAATTCCTGTGTTCTGTGTTGAATTTCTTTGTGTGACTCTCATTTTAAGTCAGATTCATTCCATATGGCCAATTCAAAATCCTGAAGATTGAACTTGTTTTACAGAAACATAAAATAATGTAATATAATTATAACAATTATTTTTAATCATTGCAGGAGAAGTTTCTCCCCTTTTTGGACATGTTCCAGAAAGACAGTGTGAGGGTGGAGGTGTGTAAATCCATCATGGAGGTCTTCATCAAGTATGTTTGTCACTCACTATACTGTTTCTGCTTTACTGTGTTGTTAATTAAAAAGGTAGTTCACCAAAAACTGAACATTCTGACTGAATACCTTTCAAAAACCTGGAGTTTCTTCTCTTAAACACAAAAGAAGAAATTTTGAAAAATGTTGAAAACTGGCTACCATCGACTTCCATAGAATTGGTTTTACCTACTATGGAAGTCAGTGGTTACTGGTTGCCAACATTCTTTAAACTATTATTCTTTTTTGTGTTCAACAGAAAAAAGAAACCCATAAAAGTTTGGAACCACTTGCGGCTGAGTAAATAGTCGGTAAATTTTCATGTTTGGGTGAACTATCCCTTAAAATGTGGTTATACTAAGCAGGTTTCTTTCTTCGTTTAGACACCAGCAGGAACCAACGAGAGACCCGGTTATTCTCAACGCACTGCTGCACATCTGTAAGACCATGCACGACTCTGTCAAGTGAGTGAGCTGTACTGTACAGTGGTGTGAAAAAGTGTTTGGCCCCTTACTGATTTTGCTTGTTTGTCATACTTTTCATATTTCAGATAGTCAAACACATATATATTTTAAGATATACTTTAATATTTTAAGATAACATAAATAAACACATCATGGAGTTTTGAAATTAATGTTAACAGAAAACAAAAACAAAACTTCCTAGCCTTGTTTGAAAGTGTTCACACAGAGCTATGTAGTTTTGTCTTGATGTGTATCGTGTGACGTGATTACTGTCGTTATCTTTAACTAATAAAATTTGTTTGATGATCCGAAACATTAATGTGTGACAAACATGCAAACAAAATACAAAATCAGTAAAGGGGCAAACATTTTTTCACACCACTGTGTATATATATATATATATTAATATCATTGACTTACTAATATTGCTGAATCGGAGAGATTGACATGTTTGCATGCGCTCTGTGTTTTTAGTGCTTTGACTTTAGATGATGAAAAAAGATCTCTGGCTCTGCTGATCAATGGTTTTATTCGTATGGTAAGTGACTTTTCTGCATCAATTCTAAAAAAAACATCCTATCTGCATGAATTTAAAGCTAGTTAACGGTTTTAAGAACTGCAATCATGTGCAAACTTTAAAATGTGTTGTTCTATAGTAGTCGCACAGTAGTGCGGTATGTTTTCAATACAACAAAAACAAAGACATTTCTTAGGTCTTTACTTATTATTATTATTATTATTAACACCTATTTTAACCCTTTTACAAGATGTAGGATAAGCCTTTGGTGTCTCTAGAATGTGTCTGTAAAGTTTCAGCTCAAAATACCCATCAGATTATTTATTATAGCCTCCAAAAGCTTCCCATTTTGGTGTCTTGACTAAAGTTGTTTTTGTAGTCTGTGGCTTTCAATCCAAATGAACTGTTTCTCACGGTTTCGACATTTGTGTCTGCTTCTCATGCGTTACGTCAGCTAAACAGCCGTCAGTGATAGAGGCAGACACGGATGAAGCTGAAATACAGCTCATTAGTCAATCTGGTGGAGTTTGTTCAAGCCTTTCTGAAATGATGAGTCTCACACAAATGCCATTTGCAGTACACACACTCACATGCGCATTTACTGACACCATGCGGCTGTGGTGATTATAGTGGTCAAGAATTAGCATTTTTACTTTCTTTATTACAAACATGCTCTGTTTTGAAAACATTTTAAACTTATAAAACTTATAAAAATCACAGAGTTGGAACAGACATTTTAATCCCAGTTTATTTGCCAAAAAAAGTTCTGTGGACATGTATATACATGTTATTATAGAAACATGGCACCTGTCAATCAATACGGTGGACAGGAAAAAAAAAAACACTCCTATGTCATGTTGCGGTGGGCCTTCAAATCACTGGGATTTAGGTCCTTTTTTAACTTCAGGAAATTTGAAAAAAGAGACTTATTGTGTTTCTATCACTCCAATATGACAGTAGACATACTATACATACAGTACACACAGTTCTGTTCAAAAGATGATTTTCATCATAGATGCCCTTTAAAACAAAGATCATAAAGCAATATATATTTTTTACTTTCAACAATAATGGAGCTATGCTTGACCCATCTTCTAGAGTGTCTTCTTAGCAACATATAAAACAACAATAACAAAGTAGTTATGTGAAATATTGTATAAGTTATAACCAATTTCAAAAGAAATTCTAAAACTTTGTTTTTAGTCGTTATCCACATTTTTGGTCACACTTTATTTTGATGGTCCCTTTGTTAAATTTAAGTTACATTGCAACTAATTTTCATAAAATTATAAGTAGACTGTGAGGTTGGGGTTAGGGTTGATGTAAGTTGACATGTACTTGCAAAGTTTCTTATAATCAGTTAAATGTCTGTTGAAGAAGCAGTATCAACAGATATTAAGCAGACAGTCTACTAATACTCAAATAGACCATCAAAATAAAATGTTACCACATTTTTATTGCAAAAGTATTTTTTTCCACTGAGGATAGCAAATTTTGTAGAAAATCTGAATTGTAAAAAATAATCAGTGTAAAGTTGTGGTCTATTTTGATATTGAACTATTTAAATGTTTTATTCTGTTGCAAAAACTGGAGAACTCTCTAAAAAATAAAAAGAACAGCTTTTATTTGGAATTATGATCTTTTGTAACATTTATAAAATGTTTAGTGTTGTATAATAAATGTAAAGAATTTTTACTTAATAGAAGTAAATAATTGATTTAAAAAAACATTCAAACTCTAAAGTTGTTGTCTTTTTTACTGTCAACTGGTAGTGTATCAGCAGTCAAAACCGATAATAATAAGAATGTTTTCTTGTTGCATACTAGTATATTACAGTGATTTCTGAATAATCTTGTGACTCTGAAAACTGGAATTCTTGTTGCATTTTTAATCAGCCAAAAGTGGAATCTCTAACTTAATTTGCAAAGACTGGCTTCTATAACAGCTATAATGTACCCTAATAAGTAACTCTTTATATGTTGTTTCATTTGTCCATCAGGTGTCTTTTGGGAGGGACTTTGAGCAGCAGCTGAGTTTCTGTGTGGAGGCACGAGCGACTTTCTGTAATCTAGAGCCTGTCATCATCCACCTCATACATGTGAGCTCCTCTGCCTCAAGGTTTATTTTAGGAATGACATCACAGAGTCATTAACTCTTAAGGATTTACTTTTTATTCCTTAATAAACCCCAGTCTGTGGAAACATCTATTGTAAGAAGTCTCGCAATGCTAGCACAAATTGGTTTTATCAGCAAACAACTTTATTATCATGCCAGTTTATGTGGTAATAATCTTCGATGTTTTCATCTATCTGTATATAATAATATCTCTACTAAAAATCTGAATCTCTTGTTGATGGTGTCATTGTTGAGAGATCTGTAGAGTCTCCTTTTGACTCGTGACTTGATGAATGCCTGTTTGCTTATGATACAGTGGATAAACCACATTATTTAGAATTGTATGTCTCAACTGTGTTATATATTGGTAAATAGTCGGGTTTAAAATATGTGAGACGTGCTATAAAGTCTGCTGCCTGCCTAATGGAGTGCTGAGGGACTGTCTGTCATGATAATATGAATGTCTTTATTACAGACGGTGAATCAGTTAGCCATGGAGACGGGTCGTGTGATGAAAGGCAATCACTCACGTAAAACAGCTGCTTTTGTCAGGGTGAGTGTTCTCTGTAACGTGTTAACAGTATAGTAAATGCTGTTTTCTCATTTGTACGATTAATTTTAATGAATATGACATGTTTTTCTGCATTCATACTCTGCTTCAAGTGTTATAAACCTTTGAGTCTGTCAAACACAAAAGAAGAAAAAGCTGAAATCCTGTAACTATTGACTTCCATAGTAGGAAAAACAAATACTACATACAAGTCTATAGTTACTGGTTTCCAAAAACAATTTTGTGTTCATCTTAAGAAAATAATTTCTAAAGGTTTGAAACAAGTGAAGGGTGAGTTAACAATAACAGAAATTAAATTTTAGGGTGAACTATCCCTTTAAATCTCATGCAAATTTGTTGTCTTGATAATGTTGCAAAAAAAAAAATATATATATATATATACATTTATATATCTTTAATTTGCAATCTTTTACAAAACTTGTTTTATTTTCGAATGGAGTGAAATGTGGTCTGTTTGGGAGATGTTTTTGACAGACATAATCTAGACCTTCTCAACAATAATGTTGGATTATTGTTTTATGCCATAATAGTCTGAGGTTCTGCTGTTGTGTTTTGTTTATTTCCAGGCATGTGCCGCCTACAGCTTCATCACCATTCCATCCCTCACGAACATCTTCAGCCGCCTCAACCTCTATCTGCTGTCTGGACAAGTAGCGCTGGCCAACCAGTGTCTGTCCCAGGGTAAGTGGGTGCTGGAGATTTTGCTTTTCAAAGATATTTTTGCAGACCAAGGGTGCATTTATTCAACCGAATATACAGTACAAACAGTAATATTGTTAAGATTAAAAATAATAATGATCCTGAGATATCAAAGCAAACTTTTCAGCATTCATTTTTTTCAGAAAACACAAACATTTAAAAAAAAATTGTAAACTATAAAAGTGTTTGCCATCATTTGATACATTTTCAATATCTTTAATTAATGTGTGCATTAAAAAATTACTCTTGGTAGCCCATTCCTGCCACTAAATAAAAAATTATAAAAATGTTATTGAGACTTTTTTTTATCTCATTGCATAATACAAACTCGCAATTGAGACTGTCTAAAAATCATGAGATGCAAACTTAAAATTGCAAGAAGTACACTAAAAATTCTGAGAAATAAAGCCAAAATTCTGAGAAATAAAGGTGCTACTGTGTGATATTCTGAGCTAGAAAGTAAAGTCAGAATTCGCAATTTGAGAATTAGTAGCAATTGTGAGGTAACGTCATGCAATTGTGACATTATTTCTCAAATTGTGTGATATTGTGAGAATTCAGAATAGAAATCAGAATTCTAAGATAAGAAGTCTCAATTTTGTTCTAGAAAGTCACAACTCTAACTTTATATCTTGCAATTTGAGAAATAAAGTAAAAATTTTGAGAAAAAAAGACCCAGTTGTGTGATACAAAGTCAGAATTCTGAGATAAAAGGTTGCAATTTTGAGAAAGTCAGATTATAAAATAGATATAAAATCACAGTTGCAAGTTAGAAAGTCAGAATTCTGAGAAATAAAGATGCAATTGTGTGATAAAGAGAATTCTAAGACAAAAGTCTTAGTTCTGAGCTAGAAAGTCAGAATTCACATTTTGAGAAATAGTTGCAATTGTGAGGTAAGGTCACACAATTGTGACTTTCTTAAATTGTGAGATATTGAGTAAGAATTCTGAGAAATAAAGATTCAATTGCATGAAATAAAATTTTTTCAATTCTGATATAAAAAGTTTCAATTCTTAGCTAGAAAGTCAGAATTCCAACTTTATATCTTGCAGTTTGAGAAATAAATTCAGAATTTTGAGAAATAAAGACGCAATTGTGTGACAAAGTCAGAATTCTGAGATAAAAGGTTGCAATTTTGAGAAAGTCAGAATATAAAATAGATATAAAATCACAATTGCAAATTAGAAAGTCCGAATTCTGTAATATAAAATTACAATTGCAAGAAAGAAAGTCAGAATTCTAAGATATAAAATCACAATTATGAGTTAGAAAGTCAGAATTCTGAAAAACAAAGATAAAATTGTGTGATATAAAGACAGAAATCCGAGATAAGTGTCAATTCTGAGCTAGAAAGTCAGAATTCGCAAGTTGAGAAATAGTTGTGATTTTAACATCCCACAATTGTTACTTTATTTTTCAAATTGCAAGATATTGAGTAAGAATTCTGAGAAATATCAATTCTAAGCTAGAAAATAAAAATTTTAACTTTATATTAATTTGAGAAATAAAGTTAGAATTTTGAGAAATACAGTTGTGTGATACAAAGTCTGAGATAAAAGGTTGCAATTTTGAGAAAGTCAGAATTCTGAGATATAAAATCGCAATTTAAAGTTAGAAATTCTGAATTCTGAAATATGAAATCACAATTGCACGATAAAAACTTGGGTAACACTTTATTTTGGTAACACGTAACTTACCAAAAGTTTAATAAATGTTTAGGATTTGTTGCATATCTACTAATACATTGTTGAACATCTGTTGAAGATTTGTTGCATATCTACTACTACTTTGATGAACATTTGTTGAAAATTTGTTGCATATCTACAGAAACATTGTTGAATATATACAACGTAAATGTTGAGGATTTGTTGCATATCTACTAATACTCTGATGAATGAGTCATCATTCTGAGATGAGTCACAATTACACTATATAAACTCACTGTTGCAAGAGTCAAAATTCTGAGAAATGACAGATGTGAGTTAGAAAGTCAGAATTCTGAAAAATGAAGTTGCAATTGCACAATTTAATTTGCAATTGCGAGAAAAAAAAAATCACAATTCTGAATTTTCAAGTCACAATTCCAAGTTATAAAGTCAAAATTTGGTATATTGTCACAATTGCACAATATAGACTGACAATAGAATATAGACAATATATTCTGAAATAATAAGTTGCAATTGCAAGTTATAAAGTCAGAATCGCATATATTTCACATTTCCAAAATTAGTAGGGAGCATTTGAACCTAATAATAATATGACATAAATTAAACATCAGCATATGACAATGATTTTTGGAGGACACTGAAAACTAAAGTGTTGATTGTTGAATCTTTGCTTTGACATTGCAAAAATATATTAAAAAGATGATAGATTATTTTTAAAAGATGCTAAAAAGTATAAACAAATAATGTCATGATATTACTATATTTTTGATTAATTTGACAAATTTTAGAGTACATAAAAGTCATCTTCAATAATAGTAACAAAATAGCTGAAAGATTGCAACGTTTGGACCAGTACTGTACAAAACTGACCTCAGATCAGTGTCAAGTAGATAGTCAACTGTTATCATTATAATATCCAATGGCCAACAGTAGGATTAATCATGTATTTGATATGGACTGAAAAACATTTGATTTCTGTAACCGTTTCTCAGCGGACGCATTTCTAAAGGCAGCAGTCAGTATTTTGCCAGAAGTCCCGCGCAGCATCAGCATTGAGGGTAAACAGCGATCCTCAGAATCCTTTCTGCTAGACTTCATCAACAACTTCCTCTCCACACTGCTCGTAGTGCCGGTAATATCCATTAACACTTCCTAAAGTGTATTTTTTTGCCATATCTAAACTTTTCTATGTGTGTTATTTTCCTGTAGGATCATCCGGAGCAGGGTGTGCTGTATCTGGTGCGAGGACTTTTAAATATGGTTCAGGATTACACCTGGGAAGACAACAGTGATGCCAAAGTCCGTGTCTACATCAGCGCTTTACCATTACTAGCAGCAATGAGCCAAGAGAGCTACCTCTACACCATTCCTAAAGGTGAACGAATGCAGAGAGGTTTTCTAATAATTATCGCAGCTCAATGTCTTTTGTTGACATTTGTGTTGCTGTTGCAGTGGATTCAAATGAAACTCTGTATGGAGGAGATCCCAAGTTCATCGCAGAGATCAACAAGCTGTGTGAGACTCTGATCGGGCAGGTTCTGGATCATTTAAAGAGTCTGGGTCGAGACGAGGTCAGATACATCATTTATTTTTCATTACTCAACGTTAGACAGCAAAATAGTAAAACTTGTTAGGTTTTACATCCAATTAGTTTCAAAGATTTGGAAATATAACAAGCACTGAACATCTTACAACAAATGTAATAAAAAGGAACAAACAAAAAAGATTTTTTGAAAATTATGATTTGAAATAAACTTAAGAACATAAATATTGGTTTTGTAAATTCACAGGTGTAACATAAACTTAAAGTATGTATTTTTTAAATGTTTGATTTTTATATTTGACAAATTTTAGCATATTAGTTTAATATTATTAAATATAGTTATTACTCGTTAACGCAAATTTCTAATCAGCCAATCATATGACAGCAACTTAATGCATTTAGGCATGTAGACATGTTCAAGCCAATCTGCTGGAGTTCAAACTGAGCATCAGAATGGGGAAGAAAGGTGATTTAAGTGACTTTGAAGGTGGCAAGGTTGTTAGTGCCAGACGGGCTGCTCTGAGTATTTCAGAAACTGCTGATCTGCTGGAATTATTATGCACAACCATCTCTAGGGTTTACAGAGAATAGTCTGAAAAAAAGAAAATGCCCAGTGAGCGGCAGTTCTGTGGGTGCAAATGCCTTGTTGATGCCAAACCTCAGAGGAGAATGGCCAGACTGGTTCGAGCTGATAGAAAGACAGTAACTCAAATAACCACTTGTTGCAACTGAGGAATGCAGAAGAGCATCTCTGAACGCACAACATGTCAAACCTTGAGGCGGATGGGCTACAGCAGCAGATCTCGGGGTGCCACTCCTGTCAGCTAAGAACAAGAAACAGGCTACAATTCACACTGGCTCAAAAAAACTGGACAGTAGAAGATTGGAAAAACATCACCTGGTCTGATGAGTCTTGATTTCTGCTGCTTCATTCGGATGGTAGGGTCAGAATTGGGCATCAACAACATGAAAGCATGTATCCATCCTGCCTTGTATCAACGGTCCAGGCTGCTGGTGGTGGTGTACTAGTGTGGGGGATATTTTCTTGGCACACTTAGACACTTGGCACAGTACCAATTGAGCATGTTGTCAACGCCAAAGCCTACCTGAGTATTGTTGCTGACCATGTCCATCCCTTAATGACCACAGTGTACCCATCTTCTGATGGCTATTTCAAGCAAGATAACATGTCATAAAGCACGAATAATGGTTTCTTGAACATGACAACGAGTTCACTGTACTCAAATAAAAATCCAATAGAGCACCTTTGGGATGTGGTGGAACAGAAAATTTGCATCATGGAAGGGTAGCTGACAAATCAGCATGATGTTATCACGTAACTCTGGACCAAAATCTCTTGAGTAACATTTCCAGTACCTTTATGCCACAAAGAATTAAGACTGAAGGCAAAAGGGAGTTCAACCCTGTAGGGTAAGCCTAATAAAATGGCCAGTAAGTGTTTTTATACATTATGTACTAAAAGCGATCAAAGTGTAACATTGATATAAGACACACAAATAATAATTTATAATTTAATATAATTTATTGGTATATTATTCATAAAATATTAAGGTTTCATTTCTGTTCATTTTTCATTATTGTTTTTTTTTTTTTTAAATGATTAAAATATATTTTTATACATACTGAGTTTTATTTGTTGTTGTTCATTTTATTATCAGCATATTAGTTTTCAGCAGAAATCCATCATGATTTTCTACAAAATACAGTAGCACCATCATCGCCAGTATCACCAGTGCTTAGTCTGCTTGTACTGGTATGTTTTAATAGACACTAAAATTCCCAATGTGTTAAATTTAAATTTTAAAGATTTATTTGGAAGAAAAAAAGGTGAAATCTAATGGTGTAAATAATTTAAGTAGTTATCCATTATAATATTTATCTAAGCTTTATTTAGTAATTCAGAGCAAAATGTATATATTTAACAAGCCACAATGTTGTTAATTACTCTTAATTTGACTTTTTGGTGCATTTGTATGTATCTTTCACCAGTTAAATCCATTTCATTGTGCACTGTGATTTTACATTTACATTTACATTTAGTCATTTAGCAGACGCTTTTATCCAAAGCGACTTACAAATGAGGACAAGGAAGCAATTAACACAACTATAAGAGCAACAATGAATAAGTGCTATAGGCAAGTTTCAGGTCTGTAAAGTCTAAGAAGGATAGTATTAGTTTTTTTTTTTTTGGGGTACAGTTAGTGTGATATCCAGAGAGGCAATTGCAGATTAGGAAGTGAAGACTAAATAGTTGAGTTTTTAGTCGTTTCTTGAAGACAGCGAGTGACTCTGCCGTTCTGATGCAGTTAGGGAGTTCATTCCACCAACTGGGCAGATTGAGCGTGAGCGAAAGTGATTTCTTCCCTCTTTGGGATGGAACCACGAGGTGATGTTCATTCACAGAACGCAAGTTTCTGTAGGGCACATAGATCTGCAGAAGTGAGAGCAGATAAGGAGCAAGGCCAGAAGTCGCTTTGTAGGCAAACATCGGAGCTTTGAATTTGATTCGAGCAGCAACTGGCAGCCTGTGCAAACGGACTAGCAGCGGAGTGACATGTGCTCGTTTAGGTTCATTGAAAACCACTCGTGCTGCTGCGTTCTGGAGCAGCTGAAGAGGCTTGATAGAGTTAGCTGGAAGCCCAGCTAGTAGAGAGTTGCAGTAATCCAGTGATTGACCACAACTGCTCAGTCATCATATTACTGGATTTTTCTTTTGTAAGATGCAGGTGCCACATTTAAAGTGCCCAAATACTGTTTGGGGCCATTTTATGTCAGAATAATCAAACATAACGGTCATATTATGATGATTGTTCATCATTTTGTGTAGCTGTATGTGTAATGGCTCATTGCTTTGTGTGCTTTAGGAAGTGCGCAGGCAGGGCAGTCTGGCTTTCTCTTTGTTTGGCTGTCTATTGGCTCATGGGGATCTGCGGAACAACAAACTCAACCAGCTGGCTGTCAACCTGTGGAACCTCAGCCACAAACACGGCATCTGTGACACGCGTACATCCGTAAGTCCAGCACACACATAATGCAAACCAATTCTCATCCTGGCCATCCTAAATATTACTGGAAATAATTAGCGTGTCCTAATTGTTTAACGTTTCTCGTAAAACTTTTAAGTATCAAGTAGGTCCTATATTTGATTTTGACTTTAATTCATAGCTATTAGTAAAGTATGTTCTATATACTGTAGTATGAATGGAATTCGCACGTACTATTCACCCATTTGTCATTATCACATGACCATGAGGAACAGGGTTGAGCATTAATGGGTAGTATTACACTGCACATATTACACAATTACAAATATAATTGTTTGTTAGAATTTTTGTTTAACTTGTAACACAGATTTCTTCATGTAAACAACATACCCACAATAAACCATCAAGATCCTGGCTTGACAGCCATAATTATTACAGAAATTAAAACACAGGCATGTTAATGCCATTTGAATGTCAAAAACAATCAATGCCAATAAAGAAAAAAATTATTTCCAAGTTGGATTCTAAGTGGACTACAAAAAAATGCCAAAATACAGGCATTGCAGATATGGAAATGGAAAATTATAATAATAACAAACTATTAAATGCAAACAATTGCACTTATTGTAAAGTTGTATTGCTGAGTTGAGAACAATAATTATAAAGTAGAAACAATTGTGCTCAGTCCCCCTTTACATTCATCCAGTTGCTAAGACAGTCCAGTCCAGACATCCAAAGTCTCCCAGAAGTTGCGGGAGTATCCCGCAAATGCACAGAGACTCCCGGATGTCTGCAAATATATGATAATCTCCTGGAAGTTGCGCGTCTCCCGCCCAGTCCTTAAATACGTTCACACCCCTTTCTACCGCATCCCTCCTAGCTCATCAGGTATATCACGTGCAACTCACCCCCACCACTCTTCAGGTACATCTCGCGCGCACACGCCCCTACTCAGATACATCGCTCACTTAACCCCTGACACAGACACACACACACACACACACACAGACAGACACACACACAACACGCCGGAGCGACTCCCTTCAGATTCAACTTGCATGATCGCTCTAAATAGCCTGGTGATGCGACATTAATTGTTTTATACTGAAACTTGCCTTCAAAAAGTGCTTCCTTGGTCTTATCTATATTTCTTTGCATGTTGAACACGTCCACAACAGGAAGTAAAAAAAACCTGCAACTGCGTTAATTGCGGTAATTTTTTTAACGTGTAAATATTTCTAATTAAGCGCATGCGTTAACGCACTAATTTTTGACAGCACTAATATACACACACACACACACACACACACACACACACACAAACACATACATACATACATTTCATAATTATACTTTTGTCACTTCTGTGTATATATTGTATGTGTATATGTGTTTGATGTGTATGATGTGTTGTGTATATTATGTGTATGACTTAACTGTGGACAGCAAAATAAGAATTTCATTGTACAGGGAAACTTGTTTCCTTACTGTGCTCATGACAATAAACAAATTGAATTGAATTAAATTATTAAGCTGTACTTACTTTGAATTATATCAGCTTTGCATGACAGTACAAAAAAATTAAAATAAACTGCGCTTATGCAAGGTGTTTTTAAAGCAGGTTCTCTCTTCTGGCTGCCATTATCTGTCTCGCACAATAGTTTTTTTTCTTCTTTTTTTTGAAAGTATTGAAAGTCTTTTGTTATTTATGCTAATTATAATACTTATAAGAACATTAATATAATACTTCATCTCCAATATGGTTCAAAATTAAAAATGTGCAGGAAAAAGGTACTCAATATTAGGTATTTTGCTTCACAAAATTAGTACAGTACATACCTGGGGATAGTATTTAGCTTTGGCATTTAGTGTCAGATCTATGTTAAACTCTCTTTCTGTGTTCTAATGCAGGTCCGGACTCTGGAACACATCAAACATCAGGCGCAGCAGACTGACATGAGCCATTTCTCTGACATGACAGCGCGTCTGTCACTGCAGTCCCGAGCCTGATGCTACCAGAGATGCTCACATTCCACTGACAGGCTGGCAGAAAAACTCAGATGTCAACTAACTCAGCTACATGACATTCACATCAAGTATTATTAAATGGTTACTAAAACTAACCCATAGTTTAGCGTTCATCTAAACTACTAACTTCTGTGACAAAATAAAAGACTTTATCTATTAAAAACTCTCATTATTTCCTTATGATCTTTGCACTTGTTTTACGGAAGTCCTAAGTGGCCATGCGTTAAATTTTTTTCTTCTCTCTTTTCTTGAGATTACAACGTTTTATTTATCTCATGATCTTGATATAACAATCGTTTCCTCGTGATCTCAACATAAAAAAAGTTGTAACGTCGTGATCACGAGAAAATTAAGTCATGATCTCGACATAACAAAAGATGTTATAAGAAAAGTTATGTTGTGATCACAGCATTACAAAAAGATCTGTTTATTATGACTTTCGTACGTTAAGTACCAAGCAAACGCATACGAAGGTTAACGTATCATGGATGAATGCATTGGCTTTTATTTTGACCAGGAACTGACTCAACTATGCCTTTCAGTGATTTACAAGTTCCATATCAGCATCCGACACTTGAGAAGGAGGCTTTCGGCTCTCCACCTTTATCGTCGAAGATATAGCGACCCTATGGTCAGTTTATTGACAGAGAGATTCGCTATTTAAACAATGTGACGCAAAACATGAAAATTAGAGTTTCACTGGTCTGAAAATTGCGACAAATCGAATCAAACACGTTGCACCTTATTGCGCCGGCCCTTAGTTTTTTGTAGAAACATACAGTGTAATAAAACTGACGTAATATGAAGAATTACTATTTTCTAGGCCAATATTTTTAGGAACTATACTCATTCTGGCTTAGTATTCAATAAACTCTTTTGCTGTACCATGATATTACGCAGCGCATGAGAACGGGGTGTTATCAGAAGGTGCTGTGACATAAGAGACAGTTATGATCAAATCTGATTCAATTCATTATGCTAAGCTAAGCTAAAAGTGACCCCGCCAGACTAAGAAATCGTCTGAATGGATCCAAAAATGGCTCAAATCAATAGTCTAACTCTAGGATACTTGGATACTTTTTCAACAACAGTGAAAGAAATGCTAACATCTCTGCTTGTAATATTTCAATTAAATTTTGTCATTACCTTTGCAGGCCTACACTAAACAAATGGGCTTTAACATTTAAGTTAAAGACAAAAGGGTACAAAGCAAGCAAAAATGAGTTAAATGAGACTCGTGAATTCAAAAGCAACTCCAAATGGTACATATTATAGAGAACACATTTTACAGTTCATTTATAAAATGTAGGTCGAAGTGTCTATTTAAAAACATTTAAAAATTACTAATCTATGCCAGAGTCTTTTTTTTAAACCTAACTGCTAATAAATATACTTAAAATTTGACTGAAATGTTCCAATACAGGAATAAATCAACAGTTTTAGCCTGCACATCAGACTTACACAGCTAATAGCTTAGATTTAAGGTACCATTTATTCTAACCTTTACAGGAGTGGCTGTTTTGACATGGGCTGGATCTGGCACATCTGGGCCCATGTTGAAATCAGCATTTATGCAGGTGATTGTGCCTCCTTCTACTTTTTGTACACTGACTGTTGCTCCTAAAAGAGTGTTATTGCTGTTGAACAGGCACTAAAGTTTTCCACACACAGCGTTTCTGTAAAGAAAGGAAGTATAAATCAGGGTTCTTGCATCTTATCCACTGCTAAAAAACTTGAAAAGCTTTTTTTTAAAGAAACTTCCAGGTGCGTTTTTAAACTTTTCCAGTATTTTACAATATTAAACATGTGCATATATATGTCATCACATTATATCTGATGCTGTTTGTTACAGTATTTTATACTATATTCCAGTAGTACTATATTCCAAGAAAACATTTTGATGGTACAGTACGTTTGAACCAAGTCCAACATTGTCACTAACTATTTTAAATGAAATTTACTCAGATCTTAAATTTGTCATCAATCAATCAATGTCAATCAATCAATCTTTAAACAATTGATAATTTTTTACCTACTTAGAAAGTTTTCAGTTTCAAGCACTTTAACCAAAATCTATGCACTTGTGCAAACTTTGAAAACCACTACACTAAAATGCAAGCATTTGTAAGGATTTTAAGCATCCATACGAACCCTGATCAATTCACCTTAACATTTTGTAAGAGGAAACACTGAATGCTTCACTAGCGAGAAAACAGTTAAACAGCGCAAGGATAAAGAATGAGCTTCCTCCATTCAGCCTCTTCACTTTCGCTTTATTTTACTTTTTCATATTTAGCTAAACATTGTAGATCCTCATAACATGCCAATAATAAAGTGAAATGATATAAAATAAAATGAACGATTTTAAATTCTCACCTCGTCTTTCACCCATCTTCACCATGAACAGCCTCAAACTCCAACATAAAGGAAAATAAAGAATAAATAAATAAAAATAATAATAAAATGGAAAATTAAAAGAGCACAAATTAAACCAAAAAATACAAAAGCACAATAAAAGAACTGTCCTGAGAAATAATTGAACTTTTTTTGACAAAAGAGAAACTGTTCAAAGATAATATCCTCCGATCTCCTTCTGCAATAAAAGTCTCCTGTCAGAAATCCTCCGGGATCTTAAACAATCACAGAATTGCACCTAATTACTCTCCAAAAGTCTCTTAATTACCCTCGTCACTTAACCAACAACGTGAGAATGTCAAATCATACAGGAGATGAGGGCTCTCCATCTTGACCCTTTGGGGGAGAGAAGAGAAAAAGGTAATCAAGCTTTATTAGTGACATACTGTACATAAAGTGGGCTCATAATCCTCCTTTATTTCCTCCCATTTTTATTACAGATCATTCATGACACAAAGTAGGGCCACGTTTCATGAAGGTTGCGTGGCACACCCCCATCAAAAAGATGCCATGCCAGTTTTTGTGGTGACTTTGTACTGAGATGAATGTGGGCACACTTTAGAACTTTAGAATATTTTTTTTTAAATACAGTTGGGTGAATTACTGTAGGCTAGGTATTTTTCTTCAATATTTATGTACTGTATAATGGAAATATGGGTAAACTCTGACCTGTAGTAAGGCAGTCTGGCCTCTGGGAATCTTTAGGGTGAGAAAATTACAGATGGCTAAATTAGCATAAATATTTTCTAAAGTTCTTTTAATGGAAATATTGGGAAAATCTCTCCTTTAGTAAGTCAGTTTAGTCCCTAGGAATCTGAGCACACTACCGAATGAGAAGCTTGCATCTAGGTGAAATACTGTAAATATTTTTCCTATATATATGTGTGATGTATACATAAATGAAGTGGAAAATGTGAGAAAATAACATTTAAGTGCTTTAGCTGATGTGTATGCTTATGACATGAGATATCACCTATTACTGCTTTGTTTGTACCGTACAGTTAAAGGTATAGTGGACTTGTTACCTGTATTGAATCAGTCTGGCCTCTAACGATTTACTGGAATGTTCTAGAAAAGCTTTTCTCTTCTTTGCGCTACTGTGCGTTTTGGTTCTGTCGATGTAACTCGCAGATGATCCCTAAAACTGCGTGCGCGAATGTCCGGTAAATATCAAACCTAAACCTAAATTTACCGAGCTAATTAACCTAACGTTATACATGAAATAAAACAATCACAAATCTGTATCTTATAAAAAAAAAAACAGGTCAAATGCACATAATGGATTCTCAAGAGGAAGCAGTCAAAGCCAGTTTCAGTTTATTTGCTGTTAAATACGAAGGGTAGAGTGTTTCACAGGCACACGCAAAGCTTGAAGGTAAACAAACAACGGCTTATCATAAGCATCTCATCGATGATTATTTACACAGTTGGCATTAAGAAGAACATATAAACGTGACCTGACTATCTTCTAGCAGCTAAATGTGTCTGGAAAAATATTCAAAGGCTTTTATTCTCACAAACCGCGCGGACGTAAATGCGTCTGACTGTTGTGATTGGCTTAAGCAGACGTTTCACGTCAGCACGTTCTAGACGTGCACGCGCTTATTACGGCAATCTTCCATCTGCATTCACACAGCGCAGCATTCCGGCAAATTAAGAAGTATTTTTCTAAATTTGCGGACTTCCCCTCCGCTACAGTCCCCAGGTTTCCTGAGCAGAACATGCGAGGAACTAGAGACGCATTTATTTTGAACTGTGTTCAAAACTGACTGGAACTAGCTGTGCATTTTCACCAATGGATTTCAACGAAAATAATGCACACCCTCCAGCCAATCAGAATCAGACCATGGAATTAAAAATAAACAAATCACACACTCAGCACAGATCAGCTTCAGCCTCGATGACATCATCGACGCTCAGAGTTCCATTTAGAATTCTTACAACTCGGTGCGTTTTGAGATGAGAAACCAGAGCTGCTGGAAAGAGTGGAAAATGTCGAGTTTACAGCTTCAGGAGAAGATTTCTGCAGCATCTTTTGGTTTTCAGGAAGAAGAGACCATCACATTCGCAGAAGGAATCAACAACAAGTAATTGCACAAGCCACAAAACACAAAATAGTTATATGAGTTAAAGGCTTAAATCAGGGGCGGTTCAAGACCATTTTTAGTGTGTAATGTTAAATTCAGCTGATCTAAGACCACATATTAAACTATTCACATTTATTTTAACAAATGTTCATTTTAAAGGTTTAAACAAAACACCCACAAGATCTTAATTATAGTCGTGATCTCGCACATTTCTTTTCAAGCAGTATTATAATCTCTGACACAAAAACAATCAAAAATAAGTGCTAAGATAACTGTTGATGGTTCAGATATGAAAGCTGATTATGCTAATGGTTGATATAACTGTTTGAAGCAATTTGATGTTTGTTCTTTTATGGGAATACATGTTAAGCCAAAAGGTGGAGTAAAATACGAATTATGTTCTAAAATATGTGCCTTATACCAAAAGCTTAAAGCTGAGACTCTCATTTTCAGTTAACTTCTTAGTTTTGTAAAAAATTAACCATTTGAACAAAAATTACACATTAGCGAAGTCTTTATTAGATCATTTTCAGAGGATCACATGCTTATGATTGACCTTGGCTGGTCTCATATTAACAATCACTTGATTTATTACTCAGATAAATTCAAACACACAAATAAAGATTGCAAAATTAATTTCTTAAAAATTGCAAATTTATTTTGCAATAACTTCTTTAAATTTTAACAAATGATCCGATTCTGCACTATATGGGACCCGCTGTCAGTTCACCCCAGGTAAAAACCTAGAGTTAGGATTAGGGTGTGTCCTGTAAGGTAGTGGTGGGTGGGACACAGGGCACATCCTAAGTTCCAAAAAATATGCAAAATACTTTAAAAGTCTTTTTGCTTTACTATGAAATAAAGTAAAACGTGGCCGGTTGGCCTTTATGTCTAATTGGTTCCTAGCTCAGGTGAAACACTCTGGGTGGAACTGACCAGTTACGGGCCCATTGCTCAGTCTATTATAGTGTGGATTCAAAGATCTTGCATCAGTCAATCAACTATTTTATAACACCTTATTACAACCGATGGCTGCCCAATATACTTTACAACATTAAAACAAAATTACACATTAGCGAAGTCTTTATTAGATCATTTTCAAAGGATCACATGCTTATGATTGACCATGGCTGGTCTCATATTAACAATCACTTGATTTATTACTCAGATAAATTCAAACACACAAATAAAGATTGCAAAATTAATTTCTTAAAAATTGCAAATTTATTTAGCAATAACTTCTTTAAATTTTACCAAATGATCCGATTCTTCACTATATGGGACCCGCTGTCAGTTCACCCCAGGTAAAAACCTAGAGTTAGGATTAGGGTGTGTCCTGTAAGGTAGTGGTGGGTGGGACACAGGGCACATCCTAAGTTCCAAAAAATATGCAAAATACTTTAAAAGTCTTTTTGCTTTACTATGAAATAAAGTAAAACGTGGCTGGTTGGCCTTTATGTCTAATTGGTTCCTAGCTCGGGTGAAACACTCTGGGTGGAACTGACCAGTTACGGGCCCATTGCTCAGTCTATTATAGTGTGGATTCAAAGATCTTGCATCAGTCAATCAACTATTTTATAACACCTTATTACAACCGATGGCTGCCCAATGTACTTTACAACATTAAAACAAAATTACACATTAGCGAAGTCTTTATTAGATCATTTTCAGAGGATCACATGCTTATGATTGACCATGGCTGGTCTCATATTAACAATCACTTGATTTATTACTCAGATAAATTCAAACACACAAATAAAGATTGCAAAATTAATTTCTTAAAAAGTGCAAATTTATTTTGCAATAACTTCTTTAAATTTTAACAAATGATCCGATTCTGCACTATATGGGACCCGCTGTCAGTTCACCCCAGGTAAAAACCTAGAGTTAGGATTAGGGTGTGTCCTGTAAGGTAGTGGTGGGTGGGACACAGGGCACATCCTAAGTTCCAAAAAATATGCAAAATACTTTAAAAGTCTTTTTGCTTTACTATAAAATAAAGTAAAATGTGGCCGGTTGGCCTTTATGTCTAATTGGTTCCTAGCTCGGGTGAAACACTCTGGGTGGAACTGACCAGTTACGGGCCCATTGCTCAGTCTGTTATAGTGTGGATTCAGAGATCTTGCATCAGTCAATCAACTATTTTATAACACCTTATTACAACCGATGGCTGCCCAATATACTTTACAACATTAAAACAAAATTACACATTAGCGAAGTCTTTATTAGATCATTTTCAGAGGATCACATGCTTATGATTGACCATGGCTGGTCTCATATTAACAATCACTCGATTTATTACTCAGATAAATTCAAACACACAAATAAAGATTGCAAAATTAATTTCTTAAAAATTGCAAATTTATTTAGCAATAACTTCTTTAAATTTTACCAAATGATCCGATTCTGCACTATATGGGACCCGCTGTCAGTTCACCCCAGGTAAAAACCTAGAGTTAGGATTAGGGTGTGTCCTGTAAGGTAGTGGTGGGTGGGACACAGGGCACATCCTAAGTTCCAAAAAATATGCAAAATACTTTAAAAGTCTTTTTGCTTTACTATGAAATAAAGTAAAACGTGGCTGGTTGGCCTTTATGTCTAATTGGTTCCTAGCTCAGGTGAAACACTCTGGGTGGAACTGACCAGTTACGGGCCCATTGCTCAGTCTGTTATAGTGTGGATTCAAAGATCTTGCATCAGTCAATCAACTATTTTATAACACCTTATTACAACCGATGGCTGCCCAATATACTTTACAACATTAAAACAAAATTAAACATTAGCGAAGTCTTTATTAGATCATTTTCAGAGGATCACATGCTTATGATTGACCATGGCTGGTCTCATATTAACAATCACTTGATTTATTACTCAGATAAATTCAAACACACAAATAAAGATTGCAAAATTAATTTCTTAAAAAGTGCAAATTTATTTTGCAATAACTTCTTTAAATTTTAACAAATGATCCGATTCTGCACTATATGGGACCCGCTGTCAGTTCACCCCAGGTAAAAACCTAGAGTTAGGATTAAGGTGTGTCCTGTAAGGTAGTGGTGGGTGGGACACAGGGCACATCCTAAGTTCCAAAAAATATGCAAAATACTTTAAAAGTCTTTTTGCTTTACTATGAAATAAAGTAAAACGTGGCCGGTTGGCCTTTATGTCTAATTGGTTCCTAGCTCGGGTGAAACACTCTGGGTGGAACTGACCAGTTACGGGCCCATTGCTCAGTCTATTATAGTGTGGATTCAGAGATCTTGCATCAGTCAATCAACTATTTTATAACACCTTATTACAACCGATGGCTGCCCAATATACTTTACAACATTAAAACAAAATTACACATTAGCGAAGTCTTTATTAGATCATTTTCAGAGGATCACATGCTTATGATTGACCATGGCTGGTCTCATATTAACAATCACTCGATTTATTACTCAGATAAATTCAAACACACAAATAAAGATTGCAAAATTAATTTCTTAAAAATTGCAAATTTATTTAGCAATAACTTCTTTAAATTTTACCAAATGATCCGATTCTGCACTATATGGGACCCGCTGTCAGTTCACCCCAGGTAAAAACCTAGAGTTAGGATTAGGGTGTGTCCTGTAAGGTAGTGGTGGGTGGGACACAGGGCACATCCTAAGTTCCAAAAAATATGCAAAATACTTTAAAAGTCTTTTTGCTTTACTATGAAATAAAGTAAAACGTGGCTAGTTGGCCTTTATGTCTAATTGGTTCCTAGCTCGGGTGAAACACTCTGGGTGGAACTGACCAGTTACGGGCCCATTGCTCAGTCTGTTATAGTGTGGATTCAGAGATCTTGCATCAGTCAATCAACTATTTTATAACACCTTATTACAACCGATGGCTGCCCAATATACTTTACAACATTAAAACAAAATTAAACATTAGCGAAGTCTTTATTAGATCATTTTCAGAGGATCACATGCTTATGATTGACCATGGCTGGTCTCATATTAACAATCACTTGATTTATTACTCAGATAAATTCAAACACACAAATAAAGATTGCAAAATTAATTTCTTAAAAAGTGCAAATTTATTTTGCAATAACTTCTTTAAATTTTACCAAATGATCCGATTCTGCACTATATGGGACCCGCTGTCAGTTCACCCCAGGTAAAAACCTAGAGTTAGGATTAGGGTGTGTCCTGTAAGGTAGTGGTGGGTGGGACACAGGGCACATCCTAAGTTCCAAAAAATATGCAAAATACTTAAAAAGTCTTTTTGCTTTACTATGAAATAAAGTAAAACGTGGCCGGTTGGCCTTTATGTCTAATTGGTTCCTAGCTCGGGTGAAACACTCTGGGTGGAACTGACCAGTTACGGGCCCATTGCTCAGTCTGTTATAGTGTGGATTCAGAGATCTTGCATCAGTCAATCAACTATTTTATAACACCTTATTACAACCGATGGCTGCCCAATATACTTTACAACATTAAAACAAAATTACACATTAGCGAAGTCTTTATTAGATCATTTTCAGAGGATCACATGCTCATGATTGACCATGGCTGGTCTCATATTAACAATCACTCGATTTATTACTCAGATAAATTCAAACACACAAATAAAGATTGCAAAATTAATTTCTTAAAAATTGCAAATTTATTTAGCAATAACTTCTTTAAATTTTACCAAATGATCCGATTCTGCACTATATGGGACCCGCTGTCAGTTCACCCCAGGTAAAAACCTAGAGTTAGGATTAGGGTGTGTCCTGTAAGGTAGTGGTGGGTGGGACACAGGGCACATCCTAAGTTCCAAAAAATATGCAAAATACTTAAAAAGTCTTTTTGCTTTACTATGAAATAAAGTAAAACGTGGCCGGTTGGCCTTTATGTCTAATTGGTTCCTAGCTCAGGTGAAACACTCTGGGTGGAACTGACCAGTTACGGGCCCATTGCTCAGTCTGTTATAGTGTGGATTCAGAGATCTTGCATCAGTCAATCAACTATTTTATAACACCTTATTACAACCGATGGCTGCTCAATATACTTTACAACATTAAAACAAAATTACACATTAGCGAAGTCTTTATTAGATCATTTTCAGAGAATCACATGCTTATGATTGACCATGGCTGGTCTCATATTAACAATCACTTGATTTATTACTCAGATAAATTCAAACACACAAATAAAGATTGCAAAATTAATTTCTTAAAAAGTGCAAATTTATTTAGCAATAACTTCTTTAAATTTTACCAAATGATCCGATTCTGCACTATATGGGACCCGCTGTCAGTTCACCCCAGGTAAAAACCTAGAGTTAGGATTAGGGTGTGTCCTGTAAGGTAGTGGTGGGTGGGACACAGGGCACATCCTAAGTTCCAAAAAATATGCAAAATACTTTAAAAGTCTTTTTGCTTTACTATGAAATAAAGTAAAACGTGGCCGGTTGGCCTTTATGTCTAATTGGTTCCTAGCTCGGGTGAAACACTCTGGGTGGAACTGACCAGTTACGGGCCCATTGCTCAGTCTGTTATAGTGTGGATTCAGAGATCTTGCATCAGTCAATCAACTATTTTATAACACCTTATTACAACCGATGGCTGCCCAATATACTTTACAACATTAAAACAAAATTACACATTAGCGAAGTCTTTATTAGATCATTTTCAGAGGATCACATGCTCATGATTGACCATGGCTGGTCTCATATTAACAATCACTTGATTTATTACTCAGATAAATTCAAACACACAAATAAAGATTGCAAAATTAATTTCTTAAAAAGTGCAAATTTATTTTGCAATAACTTCTTTAAATTTTAACAAATGATCCGATTCTGCACTATATGGGACCCGCTGTCAGTTCACCCCAGGTAAAAACCTAGAGTTAGGATTAGGGTGTGTCCTGTAAGGTAGTGGTGGGTGGGACACAGGGCACATCCTAAGTTCCAAAAAATATGCAAAATACTTTAAAAGTCTTTTTGCTTTACTATGAAATAAAGTAAAACGTGGCTAGTTGGCCTTTATGTCTAATTGGTTCCTAGCTCGGGTGAAACACTCTGGGTGGAACTGACCAGTTACGGGCCCATTGCTCAGTCTGTTATAGTGTGGATTCAAAGATCTTGCATCAGTCAATCAACTATTTTATAACACCTTATTACAACCGATGGCTGCCCAATGTACTTTACAACATTAAAACAAAATTACACATTAGCGAAGTCTTTATTAGATCATTTTCAGAGGATCACATGCTTATGATTGACCATGGCTGGTCTCATATTAACAATCACTTGATTTATTACTCAGATAAATTCAAACACACAAATAAAGATTGCAAAATTAATTTCTTAAAAAGTGCAAATTTATTTTGCAATAACTTCTTTAAATTTTAACAAATGATCCGATTCTGCACTATATGGGACCCGCTGTCAGTTCACCCCAGGTAAAAACCTAGAGTTAGGATTAGGGTGTGTCCTGTAAGGTAGTGGTGGGTGGGACACAGGGCACATCCTAAGTTCCAAAAAATATGCAAAATACTTAAAAAGTCTTTTTGCTTTACTATGAAATAAAGTAAAACGTGGCCGGTTGGCCTTTATGTCTAATTGGTTCCTAGCTCAGGTGAAACACTCTGGGTGGAACTGACCAGTTACGGGCCCATTGCTCAGTCTGTTATAGTGTGGATTCAGAGATCTTGCATCAGTCAATCAACTATTTTATAACACCTTATTACAACCGATGGCTGCCCAATGTACTTTACTGCATTAAGACAAAATTACTAGGGGATTAGGGGAGTTCTTGAGACTTATCTGAGCTCAGGATGCCCTTTCTCTAGACTAAACAAGAGGGAGCCCCGGGCTCGAGGACCCTCAGGGCTGCCTCCCAACTCTTGAAAACATTGAAGATGATAAGAACAAGATCTAAAAAACAAAATCAGCATTAAAACAAAATTACACATTAGCGAAGTATTTATTAGATCATTTTCAGAGGATCACATGCTTATGATTGACCATGGCTGGTCTCGTATTATTAATCACATGATTTATTACTTAGATGAATTCAAACACAAATAAAGACACAATCTAAACGAGTGTTATTAAATCAACAGAACAATAAAACAGCATTTTGCATTATTGAATTGTCAAAATCCTGACTGGACAACTATCAATGTTTGATGAGGACAATGTTGTTGCGCAATTGAGTTGTATTTTTGTATTTTGTAATTTATTTTGCAATAACTTCTTTGAATTTAATTGAATTGTCCGCTTCTGGAATATATGGGACTGGCTGTCTCTTCACCCCAGGTAAAAACCTAGAGTTAGGATTAGGGTGTGTCCTGTAAGGTAGTGGTGGGTGGGACACAGGGCAGATCCTTAATTGTAAAAAAAAAAAAGGAAAATACTTTTAAAGTGTTTTGTTTTACTATGAAACATATTAAAACATGTGGCTGATTGACTTTTATGTCTAATTGGTTCCTAGCTAGGGTGAAAAACTGGGTGGCACTGATCAGCTACGGGCTTATAGGACAGTCTGTTATAGTGTGTGTAGCGCGTAATGTGTTTTAGCGTGTCACACTATAATACAGTTCGATATGGGCCGCTGACCTGAAGCAAGGAACGACTACTGGAGAGAGGATAACAAAGTAGCAGGTAAGTGAATAATCAACACAAGCAATCTTTTGTGTGTTTAACCAAAAATTGTATTTTAAAAAGGGCAGAAATAATAATAAAATGTTCACATTAAGTAGATAAATTGCATATATTAATTAATGTATAATTTGTTTATTATATATTAATAAGACTCCTACTAACACTTGGTTTCTTTCAGGTTAAACAGTGGAAACATCAAACTCAACTCGGATAATACACTCTTTTTTCACTCAGTTTCATCAATTTTGTGTGAAAATAAATAAACCAAAACAAATAAATTACAAAACTCTCAAAATAAATGATAAAATAAATAAAACAATTCAATAAATGCAAAACAACAAACTGAATTCAGTAAAAAAAGAAAACAATTTGAAGTTCTGTTCAGTTTAAAACACTTCAAATCTCACTTAACTCTGTCAATGGATCAATTAAAAAAGATCTTAGTTCAACTTCAGTTGATTCAGTTCACTCATGTTTGTTAATGACTCGGTTCAAATGATCTTAGTTCAACTTCAGTTGATTCAGTTTACTCAGGTTTGTTAATGACTCTGTTCAAATGAACCTTGTTTGGATTCAGTTTAATTCAGTATGGGTGAATCGACTCAGTCCACGCAAGTTCAATTCAGTGAACCGTTGTTCACTGAGAGTCAGTTCAAGCTTGGAAAAAAGAAGAGTCCTTTACGACAAAAAATCCAAAAAGGAAAAAACTTGATCTCACATCCAATCTAACACTCACAGATCCATGGGCGGTTCGCCATTTGCAAGTTAAACTGAACCTCTCCTCCTTGAGCCTCTGCCTCGTCCCAGCTCCAATTTGGCGATGGCTGCTCAGTGTCACTCAATTGCAGTCTTTCAGCTGTATTAGTTGGATTTTATTGACTAAATCTACTTTAAGGTTTCTAACTTAACTCTCACTCTCTCAGTTCAATCTCTCTCTGTTCCAATCCAGAAGCGCACTGCCGTTTTTCATGAGCGCGCTTGATTTAACTCCACCCGTTTCTCTTAAAGGGGCCATCACTAATTTTTGTCAGTGATCAACTTTCACTCTCTTGCTTTCATTTATGTATTTTTTTCATATCTTCTTGTGTCTATTAATAGCCTGGGTTACATTCTCCCCGCCTTGAATTTATGCAGGTCCCGCTGCATCTTTTAGGTTGCGAAATCACAGCAGGAGAGTAGCCTGAATACATGTCCAAAGATGCATCTTCGAGAGAATTGAGCTCTTCAAAAGACAATGTGAAGGCACTGCTAAGTCCTTGTAACAGTGATTGAATGACTAGGGAAAGGGGATTTCCCAGCTTGGGGTACTGCAGCCTCCTCGGCTGTTCTGTGTGGCTCTGTGAACGTCTTAAGACATTCTGGGAGTCTTGTTCAGGCTCTGTCGTGTTGTTTTGAAAACTCAAGCCAGTAGTTTCATTAAAGGGTAAGACATCATCTCTCTTGCTCTCTATGTCATGATTCACATACAAAAGCTTGTCTGAATCTTGTCTCTGCAACTCATGTCTCACAGGTGGGTTACTCTCAGTATCATCAGAGTCATTTTCAGTCATATCTTCTCTATCAACATTGACCAACAGACTTTCTCCTTTAGCATCCACAGGGTCAGGTAAGTGATTGTCTTCTCCAGGTTCTTCCAGCAGACTTTCCTCCCTAACATCAGGTAAGTCAGGTAATCCACTGTCCCTTCGAGACACCACTGGAATAGGAAGCCCAGCATCAGTACTAACTGCATTCAGTGTTTCAGGAGAAACATCTAGCCTCACTTCATCTCTTGACTGCTCCACAGGTTTGGGTCTGGAGAGGATTCTGCTTTCAACACTCTGCAAGTGCCCAGGTAGGTAGTAATCAGAGGGCTCATCTTCACACTCAGAATTCTCAGTTTCATTATCTGATACTCTTTTATCAGCACTAGAACGAGTTTTAGGTCTACGAGTTTTTCCTTGCACAACTGGGTCCTCAATTCTGCCTCGTAGAAATCTACAGGGCAGCAGCAAGTCACGGTGTAATGTGTGTTGTGGCCCGTCCCTACCCTCAGCTCAAACTGTATAGACTGGCAAGTCCTCCACTTTCTTGATTACAACAAACTATTTTCTCCCACTTATGTGCTAGTTTATGTTTTTTTGTGGGTATTGCAACGGCATATCGGGTGAAATGATCGGTGATCACCAAGATGTCTTTTGTATTTCTTCAGTCAGCCTCTAGTGACAGAAAATCCATGCAGACTAACTGGAGAGGTCTGCTCGTCATAATATTCACCAAGGGGGCCGCTCTCGCAGGTGGGTCTTACGTCTCACACAGCGTTCGCAAGTCTTTATTTTTTTCTCCACAGATGTTACCATCTTTGGCCAATAAAACCACGACCTGGTGAGGTCCAGTGTTCTGTCCATACCTAGATGTCCCATGTCATCGTGCAGAGCTGTCAGAGCCATCTCCCTGAGGTTTATTGGTAGGGCCAACTGTTATGAAACTTTCTCTTGATCCTGTCTACTTCTGTACAGCAATCCATTTTTAAGTTCCAATCTGCTCCACTCTTTCATCCATAAAGCTCTTTCTACAGAATCCATTCTACCTAACGGTCTTGTCCTGGACTCCAGATGTTCAATGACCACCCTAAGGTCTGGATCTGCTCTCTGATGTTCCCTCATTTTTTCTTCAGATAGACGGAGAAGGGTCTGAAGGCCATGAGCGTCTCCCTGTCAGAAACACTGAGGTGCAGCATTGATGTGATGAGACAGTGATCAACTACAGCAGGCTGAAAGCTTAAAGGGTCAGAATAATCTTGGTTCATGTACACTTGATTTCTCTCACAGAGAGCTTTTACTCTCTGTGAGAGTAAAAGATCCAATGATGTTGACATGACCATTGAGGACTACTTTGCTCCCAGCTGGCAGAACTTCAGGTATGTCTCCTTTCAGCTTTACTTGACCCAGAACACTTGCAGTGGCTCTGCGGCGTCGTACCTCCAGGAGTCTTATTACAGCTTGATAACCGTGATAATTAGATTTAAGCTTATATACAGCTCCTCGTACACAATCTGCATACAAGACATCCAGAGTGTTGGTCCCAATCAGAATTTAAGGTGTATGTGTCAGATCTGGAACTACAAGAGCCAATGTTTGGACTTCTGCCTCGTTTCCTAGAAACTCTTGGGGAAATCTTAAAGTCAATTTAACATATCCCAGGTAGGGAACTGTTTGTCCATTTGCCCCCTCGACCTCTAGCAGATTGTTTAGCGGTTACATGGGGTATTGTGAGAGATGCTTATCCTAGAAAGACAGAGGGATTGTTGTAACCTGGGAGCAATTCTAACTTATGCAGTACATTTCGTTCCCACTAGTCCAACTGGCAAACTGAGAGGATGTCTGGCATTTACACCTTTATTAAGTGCATGACGAGGCTTAGGGCTTTGTCTGTTCCTTTCAGTCTCTGTTCGCCCTATGACAGAGACTGACTTCAGTTTAAAAGCTGAGCAGTGGGTCTGTTCTGTGAATCCCACTCCGCCTGCTTTTCTCTCAGCTTATGTCTCTTGTTTTCAACTAAAGATGAATTTGGGGGATTTTCACACTGAACAGCGAGATGTTTGTCTTCCCCACAACGAAAACAGTACCAGGGTCAGGGACGGCTGGTCTTTGCATCATCTTGTTTTTGCCTCTCAATTCCCTTTCGGTCAACATTCTTGACGTAATGCTCTCTTGATCTGTCTTCTTAAAGAGTTCTCATACTGGCTTCTCCAAACTCCAGAAGTATTAACTTGAGCTTTGAGTTCGGCTATCTGTCCCTTCAACTCGTTGAGTTCACCTGCCCCTGCTCTCTGTTCTCTCATCTCTTGATTAGCTGCAGTTTTCATGGCTGCAATCTGGCTTTGAAGGGCTGCAATTTCTTTTTTCAGTTCTCCTACTTCAGATAGTCCAGAACAGTGCACAGTACTTTTCTGTTTACAAGTCTTCTGCTTTACGGTGTCATGGGCTTAGGCATTGATATCATCCTCTTCTGATGGGCTGCAGCTGTAAACATACTGTTGGTACGTTGCTGCTCTCTGTTTTAGCGAAGCTGATGGGTGTTTATTCAAGCCCAAGTGTTTCCTCATTCTCTCTTCCTTTGACATCAGTCTATCCTCAGCTGTGAGGATAAGTATAGCCAGCTCCGCAAAAGAAGGTGGATTTGATTTATTTTTCTCAAGCTGCAAGTCTCCAATTAGGGCGTTATCCCAGCAACCACGGCAAAATTGCCTCAACAAGCAGCGACTTAGTTCACTTTCTGCTACACCTTTACGTCTGGTGGTGGCACTCAGAATGACATGCAGTCTGTGGAGATATGCTGATGACTTCTCACCTGGGTTCTGTAAGGTGCTAATGAATTTGGCCAATAATTCATCCCCATCCTCCACAAAACCATAGAGAGATTCTAGCAGCTGAAGGCACTCTGGTGAAGCATTCAAGTTCACATGTTTGATAATGTCTGAGGCTGGTGGTAACAGGATGTCAAGTATCTTAAGTGTCTTGTTTGACTCTGGAAGGGACTGATCACCTAATATGTAATCGACGCTTGCTCTCCAGGTGTC
Source organism: Danio rerio (assembly GCF_052040795.2). Taxonomy (NCBI): domain Eukaryota; kingdom Metazoa; phylum Chordata; class Actinopteri; order Cypriniformes; family Danionidae; genus Danio; species Danio rerio. The sequence goes on from NC_141032.1 coordinate 11,854,068, forward strand.
AAAATCAGGTTCGTTGTTTAGACGAGGGCTCCTCACTGAGAAAGCTTTTAAGCGAAATGCAGTGTTGTGCAGAGGCACAGGATCACTAGACCTCACAATGTGTTCCATTACAAGTTTCTGGACGCCTGGAGGGTGCATTGCAGACAAAGGTAGCTTCACAGATACAGTATCAGAACTATCGTCAGCATCTTCCAAACATTGGGGCGGTATGACACGCATGCTCACCTTGGCTGGGTTTTCTGTTTCAATATTCAGCACAAAAGGCAACTTTTGGACTTTGGATCGTGGGGGAGTGCTGATTGAATGGGTCAAGAGGCTTGTTTCTTAGCTCAGTTCCAGGTGACATATCATGCAAGGATTTTTTCCACCCACCTTTAACTACTGTTGAAGCTCATCTTGTAGGTGTTCTACATTGACACTAGCTGTATCTAGCATTTTCTCCACATTTTCAGCAGAGCTGCTGGTGGCAGGGGAGTAGATGCTGTTCAGGGAGCGCACATGAAAAAAGGCAGTTGAGGCTCAAGGTTGCTCATAGCAGAACTGTGCGAAAACTCTATTATGGCATTATGGTGGAATTCAGACTGGGGGTCGTCGATTAGAACATTACGTTTTATAGGGCCAAATCTCAGTAGATACATTTCAAGAATTTGATCTGACTCAGTTAGTGTTATACCACTAATTAATTGGTAATTGGTAGTGGTAATTAATACCACTAATTCGCATTTTCTACGTTAAAGTTTTCACGCTCAATGAAATCCATGTTTCTTTAATTTTACTGTCTATTTGAATGATTATTCTCTTCAGCAACTGCTACGCCCCCTCTCCTGGCTGGCTCGCCAAGTTGTAGCACGTAACGTGTTTTAGCGTGTCACACTATTATAAAGTTCGATATGGGCCGATGACCAGAACCAACAAACGACTACTGGAGAGAGGATAACAACGTAGCAGGTAAGTGAATAATCAACACAAGCACTCTTTTGTGTGTTTAACCAAAAATTTAATTTTAAAAAGGGCAAAAATAATAATAAAATGTTCACATTAAGCAGATGAAATGCATATATTAATTAATGTATAAATTGTGTATTATATATTAATAAGACTTCTACTAACACTTGTTTTTTTTTTCAGGTAAAACATTTTAAACATCAAACTCAACTCGGATAATACACTCTTTTTTCCCCAAATAAAATAATAAACAGGAAAACTCAGTTTCGTCAATTATGTGTGAAAATAAATAAACCAAAACAAATAAATTACAAAACTCTCAAAATAAATGATAAAATAAATAAAACAATTCAATAAATGCAAAACAACAAACTGAATTCAGTAAAAAAAGAATACAATTTGAAGTTCTGTTCAGTTTAAAACACTTCAAATCTCACTTAACTCTGTCAATGACTTAATTCAAATAGATCTTAGTTCAACTTCAGTTGATTCAGTTCACTCAGGTTTGTTAATGACTCGGTTGAAATGAACCTTGTTCAGATTCAGTTCGAATGGGTGAATCGACTCCGTTCACTCAGTCCACGCAAGTTCAATTCAGTGAACTGAGAGTCAGTTCAAGCTCGGAAAAAAAGAAGAGTCCTTTACGAGAAAAAATCCAAAAAAGGGAAGAAACAGAGAAAAGTGTGTATTTGTTCAAAGGGAAAGAATATAGGAACTTTCCTACCAGTTCGTTGCTCTCACATCCAATCTAACACTCACAGATCCATGGGCGGCTCACCATTTGCACGTTAAACTGAACTAAGTGCAAAACTTGATCCAGATAGGTATCTGCATAGATCAGGACTTTCACATTCACTCAGGAAAAGGATAGAAGAAAGGGAAAAAAACGCAGCCAAGGCGATAATTCAACAAAAATCCAAACGAAAAACAAATCTGTGGTGGTCCGTGAGATCACAACAGCTCTCCTCCTTGAGCCTCTGCCTCGTCCCAGCTCCAATCTGGTGATGGCTGCTCAATGTCACTCAATTGCAGTCTTTCAGCTGTATTAGTTGGATTTTATTGACTAAATCTACTTTAAGGTTTCTAACTTAACTCTCACTCTCTCAGTTCAATCTCTCTCTGTTCCAATCCAGACGCGCACTGCCGTTTTTCATGAGCGTGCTTGATTTTACTCCACCCATTTCTCTTAAAGGGGCCATCACTAATTTTTGTCAGCGATCAACTTTCACTCTCTTGCTTTCATTTATGTATTTTTTTCATATCTTCTTGTGTCTATTAATGGGTTACATGTGCATCCAGAGATCTTGAAGTAATCATACAATCAACTTTTTTTGATTGTATTCTCCTGTATAGCCTCATTATTAACGTGATCCCGCCTTTCAGTGAGCGCGCTGTTCAGTGAGCGCAATCCAGATGGATGGGGCAACCATTACTGCATCCAAAATGGTGAAAAGCCTTGGAGTAACGATTGATGACCAACTAAACTTCTCTGACCACATTTCTAGAACTGCTCGATCATGCAGATTCGCACTCTATAACATCAGAAAGATCTGACCCTTCTTATCTGAACATGCAGCTCAACTCCTTGTTTAAGCTCTTGTTCTCTCCAAACTGGATTACTGCAACTCTCTACTAGCTGGGCTTCCAGCTAACTCTATCAAGCCTCTTCAACTGCTCTAGAATGCAGCAGCACGAGTGGTCTTCAATGAACCTAAACGAGCACATGTCACTCTACTGCTAGTCCATTTGCACTGGCTGCCAGTTGCTGCTTGCATCAAATTCAAAGCTCTGATGTTTGCCTACAAAGTGACTTCTGGCCTTGCTCCTTCTTATCTGCTCTCACTTCTGCAGATCTATGTGCCCTCCAGAAACTTGCGTTCTGTGAATGAACATCGCCTCGTGGTTCCATCCCAAAGAGTGAAGAAATCACTTTCGCGAACGCTCACGCTCAATCTGCCCAGTTGGTGGAATGAACTCCCTAACTGCATCAGAACAGCAGAGTCACTAGCTACTTTCAAGAAACGACTAAAAACTCAACTATTTAGTCTTCACTTCACTTCCTAATCTGCAATTGCCTCTCTGAATATCACACTAACTGTACCCAAAAAAAAAAAAAAATAATAATACTAATACTACTAATACTTCCCTTCTTAGACTTTACAGACCTGAAACTTGCCTATAGCACTTATTCATTGTTGCTCTTAGTTGTGTAAATTGCTTCCTTGTCCTCATTTGTAAGTTGCTTTGGATAAAAGCGTTTGCTAAATGACTAAATGTAAATGTAATTATAAATGAACAGCGGTGAGCCAGGTAATATTGTACACGCCCCCCGAGACATGGCATCTAACGACAAGCTTAATCATAGTTACTTACTTTTTCTGCGCTTTTGAATGATGGCACGCTACACGAGTGAAGAAGCACTTCGGATGGTACAGGACAGCGACGGATAATTTGCTTTCTCCACAGAAGAAGAGCGCGACTCTGATGATGAACACATACATTTTGAAGAATATTTAGACGCAGCGGAGGATAGAATCCCTGTGGAGTAAGTCTTTTATTTATTCTTACCTTCATTATTTACATGAAATATGTCCTTACAGGCTACTTATAGTTTTATTGCTGTACAAAGTGTATCCTATAATGTATATAGCGTACAATGATAAACAGAGGCCTATATAATAACATGTTATGTTATATGAAATATGCTAAGCTGTTGTGAAAAAGAAATACTGACAGTTTTTTACAAAACAGGTGCTGTTCAGTAGATAATTTCTATGTTGCAACTGAGTTTATTAGGTAAATTGGTACTAGTATCAGTGAACATCACAAGGATATTGACAATGTAGTTTATGTAATCAACTTGCTTATTTTTTTTCCAGATGTGAAGACAACAGCGGTAAAGGACCAGTAGCTAAGAAAGCTAAAACAAATAAGTTGCCAACTCAGCCATGGAAACAGAGACTGATGCTGCATGGCTCCACAGGCTCTGAGATTCCTTCCTGTACATGAACCTGGACCACAGCTAAGACCATGAGATGCTCACACTGGGATGTTACATACCTTACACCCTTTATTATCTTACACTTCATATTTACCTATCGTCACGCTCAGCAATGCCAGGATCAATCGCCAGGATGAGGCATTGGCCACCACTGCACAGGCTCTTCAGGCTCTGGTTGGCCAGGTTTCGCTGCTCACCTCTCAGGTCCAACAGCTGGTTTCTGGAGCAGCACAAGCGGAGCCTGCATCAGCCCCGGTGGCTGCAAGTCGCTCTGTTGAGCCTCGCATTCCTCCTCCGACCTGCTATGCTTGAGAGCCTCACTTATGTCGGTCTTTCCTATCCAAACATTCCCTGTACATGACCCTGCAGCCGTCTTTGTTTTTCCCAGAGCAGTCAAAGGTTTCTTTTGTAATCACCCTCCTTTCGGGGAGGGCGGCACAATGGGGAACTACAGCATGGAAACAAAAACTACCATGCTGTTCCTCGTTCGACCTGTTCTCCAAGGAACTCAAAAAAGTCCTTGATCTGGCCGCTTCTGGGAGAGAGGCCGCTCGAATCCTCGCTGAAATCCGCCAGAGGAATCAGAGCGCAGTGGATTATTCTATTGAGTTCCTGACCTTAGCTGCTCAATGCGGCTGGAATGCGGAAGCTCAATGGCATATGTTCCTGCATGGTTTATCTGACTGTCTTCAAGACGAGATCTATTCCTTAGATCTTCCTAAAACTCTTGAAGAGTTAGTGGATCTGGCCATCCGGGTGGACACCAGACTGCTCCGCCGTGAGAGTCGCATGCGGCAAGGCAGGTTTCTGGATCCAGTCCCTGACCTTCCGGCCTCGGCTGTGGCGCCGGAAGTTGGAAGCGCTTGACCCAAAACCGATGCAGGTGGGCAGGTCCCGCTTGTCCGTGCAGGAAAAGCGCCGACTGAAAACTGAGGGACTCTGCCTTTACTGTGGTGGGGCGGGTCATCGGGTGGCTTCCTGTACCACCCATCAGTAGGTAAGAGGTTACTGTTGGGTGAAATCAGTTTGGACAAATCCTCCGCGGCGGCCACTTTACTGCCTGTCTCTGTATCATGGGGTTCCGGAAGCCAAAACACCGATGCCCTCGTTGATTCTGGGGCGAAGGGGAATTTCATCGACTCTAGTCTTGCTTTCAGTTTTAAAATTCCAGTTATTGCTTTCTCACAACCCATTGCAGTACGCACCCTCAGCGGACTTTCCCTCCCCACCATCACTCACTCCACCAAACCCATAAAACTTATTATGTCTGGAAATCATGTTGAACACATCTCATTTTTGTTAACAGACTGTTCAAACACACACCGGTGGTTTTAGGCCATCCTTGGTTAATTTTCCATAAACCTCATATTAACTGGGGTCTTAATACTACATTTTTGTGGAGTGAGAACTGTCATGAGTCTTGTCTTTCGTCTGCTCGTTCTGCTGTTTCTTGGTCTGTGTTTCAGGAGGAGCGCATGGACCTGTCAGACGTGCCTAGTGAGTACCTTGACCTGAAGAGAGTGTTCATTAAGTCTCAAGCTGCTTCTCTGCCTCCTCATCGTCCTTATGAGTGTGCCATAGACTTATTGCCAGGTACATCGCCGCCTAAAGGCAAGTGTAAGGCTGGTATCAGAAATGATTACTGTAAGGTTGATATCAGAAATGATTACTGTAAGACTGCTTTTGTAAATGATCAAATATTCAGGCTCTAACAGGAACAGACACCTGATAAACATCAAAGAACTCTCACCCACCACCCTCAGTGTGGGAACGAAACCTCTCACGGACACTTATCTACTGACATGCATTTCTTCTTTTCATCTCTGTCTTAAGATATTCAAATGTCAACACATTGAAGGTTCCGGTGGGTCTGGCAAAGAAGGTCTCACTCCTTTAAACGTTAAAATACTAGCCTTTGGACCAGTAATAAAACTGTAAATCAAGCATCACAGCCCAAACCTCCTTCTACCCAAAACAAAGGAACAACCAAATGCTAATATCACGAGAACCCCGGCCAAGACCTCTTCCCACTAAAACAAAAGAACACGAAACTTCTATATCAATAGAGTGATGTTGAAATGGTAAATATCAAAGGAACACCCTGAGGTGCAAAAATGGGTATTTAAGAGAAGGTGGCAGAGAAGTCAGGGAATCTGTATGCAGATATCCCGCACAACTTCTGTGTGTAGTTTTCATCTCCAGGTAAACACTTCTAAAACCTCTTTTCATTGTGTTTACAGATTTGATTTGATTAATTTGATGATATTTTTATTGTTTTAGATTAGATTATATTTTGTCTGTTGTTTGAATTGGATTTGAATGATTAGCTTTGTTTACCTGTTTAATAAATTGTTATGTTTGAACATATTTTGCTCACTCTGTAATTATTAGTCTTAGTAGATTACGCTGAATCCTTGTTTCCGCATGTCTTGCGTCAGGTCAGTAGACGGACTAAAATCCAATTGAGATGGAGCATTGGGCACACTAATTGTGTTTTAGCGATCCGACTGACTCTTGATATTGATTCATGTGTACTTAGGTGGAAAGGGCGATAACTTTCGTCTAGGTCAACAAGTTGTTGCACGACTAACCTAGATTGGGTACCCGACCTTTGTTTGAAGATGATATTATTCTAAATTAAGTTCATATGGGAAACTATGGGCTTGGTGAAAACCAAAGTTACTATAGAGTCCAGTAGTCGGGTTCATTTATAATAATGCCCTAACCTCTAATTAGAAATGATGATTGTCTTAACTCAAGGGTGTACACCTAAGCGGGACTAACTAAAGTATTTTAGAACGAGCACGCTGGTAGCGGCCATCTAAAGTATTAGTCAATTACCTCTGTTTAATATTCAAGACTGACCGGAATGTGATCGTGAGGGACGCCTTCGGTCGAGGCGATTTCTCTGAGCGACATGAGCACCCGAATGAACGGATGTAATGGTTAATAGTGAAAACAGAAAGTTCAAACATTCTTCCAAATTCCGTCTAAATTAACAAATTATAAATCATCATTATTATTATTAACTATTAGAAATAATATATATAACATGGAGTCAGATAAAATTATGAGATAATACATAAGAGGTATATTTTACTTTATTGTAATGTCTGCTGTTTATGAAAAGATAGTGACGCGCAAAGACCCTTCTGCCGTGCCATTACACAAGTTACACTCTCTTTCTATCCCTGAGAGGGAGGCCATGGAGAAATATATTTCTGATTCTCTAGCGGCCAAGATCATACGGCCTTCTTCTTCACCGGCGGGAGCGGGGTTCTATTTCGTGAAAAAGAAGGATGGGTCTCTTAGTCCTTGCATAGACCAACATCACGGTGAAGAACACGTATCCTTTGCCGCTGATATCTTCAGTGTTCGAGCGTTTTTCACAAAATTAGATCTCCGCAACGCATATCATTTGGTTTGCATGAAGCAGGGCCATGAGTGGAAAACCGCTTTTATTACCCCCAGGGGGCATTTTGATTATTGTGTTCTTCCTTTCGGGCCTTTCAATGCTTCTGCGTTTTTTCAAGCACTTGTAAATAGCGTGTTGCGAGACATGGATGACTTTCAGATTTTTTTCCCGTTCTCTCCAGGAAAATGTGCAGCACGTCAGGAGAGTGCTTCAGAGGCTGCTAGAGAATGGGCTTTTTGTCAAGGCGGAGAAATGCGTGTTCTATACACAGTCTGTTCCCTTCCTAGGACACATTGTGTCAGTCGAGGGGGTGCGCATGGATCCAGAGAAAGTTCAGGCTGTGGTAAATTGGCCAATCCCGGAGTCTCATAAGGCCCTGCAGAGATTTCTGGGCTTCGCCAATTTTTAACACCGTTTTATTCGCAATTTCAGCCAGCTCGCTGCCCCTCTGACATCCTTAACCTCCTCCAAAACTCCCTTCAGGTGGTTGAGTGCAGCACAGGCTGCATTCTCTAAATTAAACGGCCGCTTTGTTTCAGCCCCCATTCTGGTGACTCCTGTTCCCTCTTGGCAGTTTGTGGTGGAGGTTGACGCGTCAGAGGTGGGGGTGAGCGCTCTCCTGTCCCAGCGCGTAGCCTCGGATTACAGAATTCATCCGTGCGCGTTTTTCTCTCACCGATTATCTCCCGCATAACGTAATTACAACATTGGTAATAGGGAGTTGTTGGCTGTCAAACTCGCTTTGGAGGAGTGGCGTCATTGGCTGGAGGGTTCGGGGGTTCCCTTTATCGTTTGGACCGATCATAAGAACCTCAAATACATCAGGTCCACCAAACGACTTAGCTCCAGGCAGGCTCGGCAGGCATTATTTTTCGGATGTTTCGACTTTACCATCTCTTATCGGCCGGGTTCAAAAAACGTCAACCCCGACGAGTTATCCCGTCTTTTTGATTCTTCCGAGTGCAATACGTCTCCTGAACCCATCGTTCCCCAGAGTATTTGTATTTCTGCTGTGACATGGGAGATCGAGAGCAGGGTCCGCACAGCTCTGGATGGGGTAACGCCCCCGGTCGGATGCCCACCCAGTCGTTTGTTTGTGCTAGAGGAGATTCGGTCTGACGTCATTCGGTGGGGACATTCCTCCAAAGTGGCTTGTCATGCTGGGGTGAGTCCTACCTTGTTTTTGGTTAAGTAGCGATTCTGTTGGCCAGCTATGGCACGGGACATACGCGAGTTTGTATTGGCCTGTTCTGTTTATGCTGTTTCTAAGACTTCTAATCACCCTCCTGCTGGACTCTTTCAGCCGCTGTCAGTGCCTTCGAGACCCTGGTCGCACATTTCACTAGATTTTGTCACTGGTCTCCCACCATCTGGTGGCAATACGGCTGTTTTGACCGTTGTGGACCGGTTCTCGAAGGCTACTCATTTTATTCCTCTGCCCAAATTACCCTCAGCCAGAGAGACAGCAGATGCTGTCATTAATCACGTCTTTCGCATTCATGGCCTCCCGACAGACGTGGTTTCTGACAGGGGGCCTCAGTTTGTCTCAAAATTTTGGAGAGAATTCTATAATTTATTGGGGGCGACTGTAAGTCTTTCTTCTGGGTTTCATCCTCAGAGTAACGGACAAACAGAGAGGGCCAACCAAGATCTCGAGCGCATGTTACGTTGTTTGGTTTCCCAGAATCCCTCCTCTTGAAGTCAGCAGCTCCCATGGGTGGAGTACGCACACAACTCATTACCAGTGTCGGCCAGGGGCCTCTCCCCATTTCAGTGTAGTCTAGGTTTCCAGCCACCAGCTTTTCCCAGTCTGAAATCCGAAGTCGCGGTTGTCTCCGCCCATGACTTTGTCCAGAGGTGTCGACGCACTTGGAGCAGAGCCAGACAGACCCTCCTCTAAGTGGGTGCGCGCACCAAGGCTAAAGCTGATCGCCACCGGTCGAAGCCTCCCATTTACGTCGTCTGTCAGAAAGTGTGGCTTTCAACTAAGAACATTTCTTTGCGTTCCGTATGTAATAAACTTGCACCTAAATTTATTGGCCCGTTCACTGTCATCAAGCTCATTAGTCTGTTGGCAGTCTGCCTCAAACTACCTCCAGCGTACAGGAGAATACATCCCGTGTTTCATGTTTCCAAATTAAAGCCCATTTTTCATACGGCCATTAACCCGCCTACACCAGTCAAAGCTATTTAGAATTAAACATTTAGAGATGGTGTGACACAACACTTACTCGCGTGTGTCTTTAATGATCCCCTTTACGCTTCTTAAGCACGTCACACAGCGGATGCACCGCTCAGAGCCGCGGCACTGCGCGCACATGACAGTTAACAGTATCACACACCAGACGTGCATATTCGCATGTTATTTAAAATGAAACTATTTAGATGGCGCTCTGTGTAGGGTTGGGTATCGTTTGGGTTTTTTTTCGAAACCAGTGCTAAATCGATGCTTTTAAAACGATCCCGGTGCCAAAACGGTGCCTGAATTGAAATACTTTTTAGCCACAAAATGATGGTGGATGACTCCACAAAAATATTTTATTTGACTAAATATTTTTACAAAATCATTTTAATAGAACAATATAATTAGAGTTTAAAGTAAACATCAATTCATATTGTATTACATTAATACATTTCCTTTGATCTATTGTTAGCTAGCATGAATTTAAGAATTGCATTGTGAAATTACATTAGCTTACTATTATCCTGTGGGGGGCAGGCAGGGGCCACGTACTCTTAAGAGCACATTTTAACATATATATCATAAAATACTTAAAACATTATTCGAAGTCATTTTTTTCGTGCATCACTCTGCAGTCTTCATACACAAGATAAATAAATAACTTAAACTAATCTTTAAAATTAAAATAATCTTCCTTGTTCATTTTATTTGACAAGTAACGTTATACTGGTGTTGGAGAACACATTTCTAACATTCAAGTACATCAAGGCACATTGCTGCACCTGAAAACGTTAACAGGCCAAGTCAATTTATTTTGCCAGTTTTTATAGAAATAGTTTCCTAAAAAAACAATTATTCTGGAGTCATAATAAGTCGCATTTCTTATTGTTTATTTCGTGCATTGAATGACAGTAAAAAGTAGCAATTTTACCGAGGAAATGCGTTAATAATATCAACTGATTTATATATAGTCAATCAAATGAACTTAAACGATTAAAAACTGCAGCAAAAATTTATTTAGGCCCTGTAACGACGGAGGGAGTGACAGAGACAACTGAAGTTAAGATCCACAATGCAGGTTATTTCAGCGTCATGCAAGCAAAGATCAAACAGGTGCAAACGGGTATATTTAGGCAGTCCAGAATCGTCGAAAAACAAGCAATAGGTCGTAAGGAAGGCGGCTAAACAGGAGAACACGGGTAAACAAGGCTAAGGTCTAAGCACGGGAGACAAGACAGGGAAAACACTTTGTAATGCTACTGATACAGCTAACAAGACTTGGCCACCTGGATGAGTAAATGGCTGTTTCTCAATTCCAAGAACGCAGAGACCGGACTTGTGTTCTTGTGGAGACCAGTCTTACCAGGTGTCCTCGGAAGAACGAACTCAGGAGACCGCGAGGGCAGAGAACGCTTTCTTTGAGAATTGAGATGCTGCGTTCTTTCTGATGGTCACATGACCTTCACGTGTTTTAAATGGTAAATTATTTAAACATTACAGCCTTCATACAACGATTTATTGTTTTTCCCCTTCAAAATATATACTTAGCATAAAAACATTATAAATATATGTTGCACAATATAAATAAAACAGATTTTAATTTGAATTTCAGCAAACAAACACCCTTAGGCCTGATTTATACTTGTGCGTCAGGTGACCGGCGTAACCCACGGCGCAGGCAACGCGCGTGGCTGTGCATTTATACTTCTGCGCGCTGTCTCTGTCGGTCTGCATTAACACTTCCTAAGCGCTAGTTGGCAGTGAGGTGTAAATGTTCCTCTGTGTCGAATTTCTTCGCTACTTTTTTGCGTTTCCTGAACACTTTCGGGATGTAAAAGTGGCTCAAACTCGCTCATTTTGAGGCAGGAACCGGTGGACGAGCAACAACTTTAACTATGAGGTAAACACAAAACAAAACTTTCCATCCGGAGCTCCTTCACAGGACTCCACACTTGTAAACAATCGCTCGCGCGGCGTCGCGCTATTCGCGCGGCTCTCGGTCCCGCCCAGACTCGTCAGCGATACCGAGCCGACCAATCACAGAGCTTATGCCACGCGTCGTTGCGACGTGTAGTTACATTTTTTGAGAGGTGCACGTCAGTGACGGCGATGGCCACGGCGAAGGGCTATGCGTCAGCGCTGAAGCATACGCCGGTGTTTGACGCAGAAGTATAAATCAGCCTTTAATGTGTTTATTCCTTTATTAAGATGTCCATGGTAGTGTTTACTTTCACCGTTTCATTTAGGGAAACTCCTGAGGAAAATCTCTGAACTTTAATAATAAATCTAAATAAAATGTAGCGCTTTCCACCTCCAGCCTCAATGACTTCTGGGACTTCCAGTGCGAGTTCAGTGCTCAAGTCTGCATCGGTGCGTCCTAGATATCAAGATCACATCCGGGAAGTTTCACGCGTCCTCTGTACTTGCGGTCTTGAGTATTAGAACTGAACTTAGGCAGCTGATGATGACGTTGCACGAGAACACGAGGACGCAAGACTGATGAAAAACGCATATTGAGAAACAGCCAATGAGTGGTTAATGTAGGGTGTGTAATCAGTCTCTGACAAGGTTCAGCTGGTGAGAATGTAATCAATCTTGATGAGTGAGCATGTGTGAGTGTAACCGGAGAGCATGTATGAATATGTAGTCTATGGTGTTCGTGTGAGAACCAGCGATCTCTGGAGAGCGATTGCTGGTAATGTGACAGGCCCAAACTACAAAACCAAATGTAAAACAATTTTAGTATCAGTTTTGCTTAAGTTGCACGCTAGTGTTTCAGGAGAGGGGAGTGGTTGCTTTAAGACTTGCTATTTACGGGAGTTGTAGTCCATAGCGAAGTGTATTGTGGGTAGTGTAGTTCGACACACATGCTGGATGATGTGAGCTCGCTGTGTGCTGTGCAGCTGAAGCAGAGGAAGAAAGTTTTATTCGGCTTTGTTTCATGTTCACTCAAGTTATTCCACCTGAGAGCTCTTTGCACCGTGAACCTGACAACACAAAATAAGTAAAAGAAGGGCATGCATTAATTACTTTTGTCCCTCTCATCCTTTGTACGAGCTGTTACTCTGCCGCTGGACATTACTGAAGCGGAGAGAGAACACGTTTGATCATATATAAATATTATTATAACTATATTGTATAAATATTATTATAACTATGCCTAAAACATCCTGACAATCAAAAAACAAATGACATATCACAAGCGATTGTCATCTGAGTGCACCAGACATGAATGACGCTCCTCATAAAGCTTGAGAAGCAGACAGTACTGTATGATCTACATCAGTGGTTCTCAAACCTTTTTCATCAAGTACCACCTCAGAAAAAAATTGTCTCTCCAAGTACCACCATAATGAGCAATATTGAAATACAGTAACGTAGTAGGCCTGCTAAAGCAGCTACAACTCTGCACAGTTCAAAAACGTGGCAAATTAATTTCTATTATTAAGAATATTTATTATTGTCAGCCACTTTAAACATTATAAATAGTCTAAACATTAACACTGTACTGTGCTTATAGGTAAAACAAACAAACAAAAAAAACTAAAAACATTAATATTTAAAATTAAAATGTGCTTTTAAAAAGTAAAAAAATGGTAGATTACTGTTCTTAAAAAGTAAAAAAAAATCTGTTGTACTTAAATGTAAAGTATTAACATATAGTAGCCAATTCATTAAAACCTGGGGATGTTGCTTGGACCTCATAAACTATATGTCATCACATTGATGTATAAATCATTTTTGATAATATTTTCAATATATGTACCATACGACATAATAAATTCCTTCACGTACCACTAGAAGGAAGCTCGCGTACCACTAGTGGTACACGTACCACAGTTTGAGAACCACTGATCTACATACTTTGTAAAATAAAGACTTGCAGGTTAAGGAAACAGCATAGGAGGAGGTTGCCGCGAGCCTTGTTGCAGATAAAAAGTTTTTTTTTTTTTTTTAAAGTGTATTTGTATATAGTGAGAGATACATAACTAGATAGAATAGACATAGAGATAGAAAAATAGAGATTGATCTCTGCAGCAGCTGCCAAAGAGCTGCGTGCTGCAGACGCAGCTGGTGTGAAAGGCAAACGCCTGCGTGCTGCTTCTGCTCTCCATACACGCTGCTCACGCACTGCTTTCGCTTGCGATCTGAAACAGGCGTTAAACTCAACTTTTATAAAGACAGTTGCTGTGTAAGAATCCTTACTTGTAAAATACGCTTTAGAAGGCTTAGTTTAAGCAAATTGGACGAACGTGATCACGCGTGTAGATCTGAAGAGTGTCGCTTTCGTTTACTGAAAACCAGGCTAAATGCGCTGTACTACGTTGCGTGCGTCTGTTCCCTAGCAACAATAACAATCGCCTGATATTGCCTGTCCGTATTCCTCAAAGTTGTTCAGAATTAAATGTTTAGTGATGGTGTGACACAACGCCTTTTTTCATGCACCCCTTTGATGCTTCTTACGTTTTTGCCGCAGCACCGAAATTCATACGCTGATTTAATACCGGTACATACCGGTTACCAAGGTGCCAGTGCTATAATGGCACCGGGTTTCGGTACCCAACCCTATTGATCACGTGAGTTTGTTTTGTTTTTGTTGTCCACATGTATTTGTTTTGGTCACGTGCCATGACGGCACTCAGCTGGTTTGATTCGCTCGCCAGCTGAGACTCATTATCGTGCCTATATATGGGCGACATTTCCTATGTTCCTTGTCAGTTTGTTACGTGTGCTTATGTGTGTGTTTGTATGTGCTCAGGACCATGAGGAGAGACCAATGGACCCTGTTCTCCTGTCTGATCCCTGCCCTGTTTTCTCCTGATCCTAGCAACACACTCATTCCCTGTATTTATTTTGACTGTGTCAAATAAATCATTTTACTTGCACTTGGATCCTCTCTGAAAATTATTTAACTGTGACATATTTGCAATCTGTAAGTTTACATAATTTACAGTTTTATACAGTGTACTGACCATCACATGTGTATCTCGAGTTATTTTGTGTGATAACACAAAACTGCAGATACATAAACTGCAGACAAAAAATATATATAAACTTAATTTTTCTTCAGATTCTTTCTTGAAACTCTTCCCTCTTAGTCACATACCTGTCTGATGGCTCGTTGTGCAGATCTTTGTTGTGCACTTTGGCCTTCTGGACTTTATGGGATCGGCTGTTTGTTCACCCCAGATAAAAACCTAGAGTTAGGATCAGGGTGTGTCCTGTAAAGTAGTGGTGGGTGGGACACAGGGCACGTCCTAATTTGCCAAAAAACAAAGCAAAAAACTCTAAAAAGGTTTTTTGCTTTACTATCAAATAAATTAAAACATGTGGCTGATTGGCCTTTATGTCTAATTGGTTCCTAGCTCGGGTGAAACACTCTGGGGGGAACTGACCAGTTACGGGCCCAATGCACAGTCTGTTATAGTGTGCATCCAGAGATCTTGCATCAGTCAATCAACTTTTCTTTATTGCACCTTATTACAACCGTCGGCTGCCCAATGTACTTTACTGCATTAAAACAAAATGACACATTAGTGAAGTATTTATAAGCTAATTTTGAGAGGATCACATGCTTATGATTGACCATGGCTGGTCTCGTATTAACAATCACATCATCTACCAATCAGATGAATTCAAACAAATATTACCTGATCTCCTTATCTTAACCATCTTCATCTTGAAGAATCCCCCCATCAACCCTTACTTCTTTCCCTCTTTCTTAATTTAGGGGAGTTGCTGAAACCAGGCCCTAACCAATTTGGCGCACTAGACAAGATTTCACCTAGTTGGTGTCTTAGGTGATTAGGCTGTATTGTCATATTTTTATACTACTACTAAGTAGGCTTTGCACTATGCAGTTGAATTAATGTGGGCATATTATTTTATAAGTCATAATCCCAACTAGTTTAAAGAATAGTGAAAGTTACACTTTTTTTTCTTTCCCCATTTCTGACACCCCCCTGGATGTACAGCGCCCTTAGCCTTTGCCTATACTGCCTGTGCCACAGGCCGGCCTTGCGAATACAGTCACAAAATCAGAACTGACTATCAAGACCTGCAGTGTAAATGCAGCCTAAATTAATCACAGCAGCAGCTTTTTAATTTTGTGGGACATACATTTAAGAAAAATCTGTCAAAATCGCAATTTATTGTTTTCTAGATGTATGTAATCTTAAGACACTTATTACAACCTGAACACCTTATTTACTGTAAATATGGAGACATTTTATGCTTAGCTCTGGTTTATTTTTAATGCAAAATCATGCATTCCCACAGGATGAATATTATTTCATCAAAAATAGTGAATGATCAGAGAGCTGAACGCAGACTCCTCTGAGCACTTACAATCTATCCAGCAGTGGATAACATTAGTTATTAGGGCATCAATTTAAAAGGAACATCATTTTAATAATATTTCCCTAATATGTTCAGCCAAAGTTTATAATATCATCTACAAGACTTTCCCAAGCTCTGTAATGGTTAAATAAATGCAAGGCCCTTCAAATTATATTAATATGGCCTATTGATATCTATAAATTTAGGCGGAATGAAATAGTGTGGGCGAACTATCAAAATGAAAGCGGGTCTATTTGTGGGAAAGTACACAGCAAAATATGGGGACCCAAAACAACTCTATGGGTGTTAATTTCAACCCTTTGAAAGTGTCTCATGGGGTCCACTCAAAACAGACTTAAATCAACACTTTCAAAAGGGTTGGCACATTGACACCGAAGAAAGGGTTAATTTTAACTCTGGGCAGAGTTAAAATATGTAACTATATTTAACACCGCCTGGTGTAATATATTGTTATTTTATTCAACTCTCTTGAGTGTAAAAATGGTAAAAAGGTCAAATAGACTGTAAATTACAAAATAAAAAACATTTTATTTGAAAACATTCACCACTTCAACAATTCATTCAGTTTTTAAAATGCAACAATGTCAAATATGCTTTAAATGTTTTATTAGTACAGACAGTATCAACAAAATATGTATGACCAGTGCTCAAAAAGGCTGTTTCAGTCCTTTGGTCCAAACTTGGTGTTTCATCAGAGCAATTTGAAAGTTCAATATAGCGTCACTCATAGTTTTCTTCTGAACTCATAGTTTTCTTGTGAAATTACATTTTAAACAACTTGGCGTGCAAATCTTTCACTTCTGGTGTTTCCTTGGTCCTCCATATCAAACACAGCAGTTTAAATGAAGGTACAAATGCTGTAAACTTGTGTGAAAACAAACTGAAGCTAGGAAATCTCATCAAGCATGTCCTGTGAATGAAGTGCTTCTCAGCCACAGGATGTCCTTTATATCCATGACGATGTAGCAGCTGCTGATCGCTCGTCTGGTGGTTCCTGATGCACGGATATACTGTAGGGTGATGCTCATCTAAGAACTCTTCAAGACTCCAGCATGACTAAGAAAAATGTTTGAAAACAAATTGCAATCAAATTCTATGATATATTTAAAAGAACATTTAAAGTAAATAAAACATTCAAGAAATCTAAACTCACCTTTTGAAAATCTTCATGATGATCCACAACTTGACTCTCCCAGCTGGTTGAGGTGACAGGATATGGAAAAGTAGAAAAAAACACATATATCACTGTTGGATCTCCAAAAACAATTTGGTTAACCACTATGACTAGAACTGGAAAAACAGGCAGCTGTCTGTCCATAATCCTGAATTTAACACAACACTTGGAGCAAAATTTAGAGGAGCTTAAAATCTTTTGTATCATTTAGTGATGCTGACTTCCCCAAAATATTGGCCACAGTGTAAAAAATATTCATAAACTTACAGTTTTCTGTAAGCGTGTGCGTGCATGTGTGTGTGCGTGTGTGTGTGTGCGTGCATGTTTCTTTACCAGATTCAACTTGTTAGGCCCTTTCAGGTCCAGTATTGACGCCACCTTTCCTGGAGTCTAGCAGATGTTTCAGGTCCAAATATAATCTAAAATATTAGGATAAGCAGAAGAGGAAAAGTGCAAAGCAGAGCAAAACATTATTTAAGTAACAGTTCACCCACAATACAAAACTTATCACCGTCATGTCATTTGTTATTCTCTAATGCTCTAATACCCTCTTAGCTTATTGTGAAACAAATACAGAACTTTATCAAACATACCTTTATTATTATCACCACATATGACCAAGAAGGTGTGCTTGGTCATTTCACCAACTCTGGAAATACACCATCCGTCTCTAATCAGCCACGGTCACAGGGTCTTGTGTTATTGTATAGAGAACTGTGGCTGTTAAAAAACAACAACACATTAGTATCAAACACATATGCATGACCTTCAGATAAAAGAGATAAACATCACAAAGTACGCCTCACACTTTTTCAGATATCTTTTGATTCAGATGTTGATTATTGATAATAAATCTACAAATCAAACTTGTATCATCATTAGGCTGCTCAAATATGAATCAGTTGATTAATTTTACAGACAGGTGGCTGTTTACAACGCACTAAATTGTCTTTAATAAAAAGGAAATGTTGTGTACAGTACATGCTAAGTTTAGCCTATAGTTTTAAGCACAATATCATGTGGGAGAAAAAGCTTGACTAAGATGTTCCTGACTACAGAAATAGCCTAACTTACTAACGTCAGACATCCCGAGTTGGGAAAAGTCATTTTCGGGGGATACAGAGTTGATTTGCGGGAGGTAACGTTAGCGGGAGAGATGAGTACCTGAAGAGCAATGAGATGAGTTGCGCGCGACGTACCGAAAGAGCGGTGGGGGTGACTTGCGCGCGACGTACCTGAAGAGCTGGGAGGGATGCGGTGGAGAGGGGTGTGCAAAGTGTTTAATGACCGGGCGGGAGACGCGCGATTTCCAGGAGATTATCATTCATTTGCGGGCATCTACTTGGGCATCTGGGAGTCTCTGTGCATTTGCGGGATAACGTTAGTCCCGCAACTTCCGGGAGACTTCTGTAACGTCAAATGTCTGATAAAGTGCAAACGCGGTCATTTAAAGACATTAATGTTAACATTCCGACTTTAATGGTTGTCAACACTTAATATAATTCAAGCGTAACAGTTACGTTATCACACGAGTCTATAGACTAACGTTATATGGACGGCCACGAATGAACCAGTTTAAAAGGGCTGCGGTGTTTAAAATAACCAAATTAACGTACACGAATAACAAACAATCATATGTTTCAGTCAGGAAGCCTTTTACAAGTAAGCATGTTCATTTACTCACCAGATATGTTTTAGAAACTCCAGAGCTCATGGAAACCGTCCTGTGTTGCCGTTAGCATCCGGGCAGAGTAGGCTAGGCTGCTCCGGGGATTCCCTCGCTAGTTTGCTTCGAATTAAAGGAGAAGTGTCGATTTTATTTTTCAGATGGGTAACAACGCACAAAATAGCATTAAGCGTGACAGAAATGTGTTGAACATGTACATTTGATGTTTTTATGCACTATGTATGCGTGAGCATATATAAAAACATTCTTGAAAAGAAGTCAATAGTAATGCAGTTAAGCTAGATACACAAACGACCATGAATGAACCGCAGAAGTTTTAAATTGTCACTCTATTCTAAAGTTATTAACTTAACAACATGTTTACAACTGTATTTCCTTAAAGAAAGTCAGTAAAATACCAACATTTAGGTAGTTTGACTCACCAGTTGCTGTTCTAAACCTCAGATGGAAAATGGCAGCTGGAAAATTCTTCAGTGACTGGGGCTGCATGAATTCCCGGATGTTGGAAATAACACCACCAAGTGTAGAAAAGATAACTCCTTGATTTTGCACTGAATAAAATCAATTCTAACTCTTATTATATTCATTTATCAAAATCTAACTCTTTAACGTCAACACTTTACTCTGAAATGCTTCAACACCGAGAATTTAACTCTGATGAATTTGCTGTGTAGTAGAATATTCAGATGTGTGATGTCTGAACCACACAAATACCTTGGACTCAGTTACTGTTTTTCAAAAAATATTTGTGTACTGTACAAATTTGAATGAAAATATTGGTAAAATCTCACCTGTGGTGAGTCTGGCCTATGCGAATGTACTACACCCTTTAAAATCATAAAATTACAGTTGGGTGAATTACTGTTGTAAGAATTGAAATATTGCAAATATTCTGATGTCTTTGACAATTCAAAACATGAGCTGAAAACAGAGACTGGTAACTTCACAACTCAGCAAGGGGAATGCGGGAAAAACCAGTTCCTGCTGCATTTGCATCTGAGTCTGCTTCATCCCCCCAACTCACACATATGGTCATTTCAATGTTTGAATGTTCTAGAATTAACCAAACTGACTTTAACTATCATGTTTGATATCATTTGAAATGTCTCAGTGCGATTGGTACAATGGTCTCATTCTCTCAGAAATAGACATAATCAGAACAATAAATATATAACTTCAGGCATCTTTTGATCCACTGTGAGGGGTGTGACACTAAGTGTGAATGCCTTTTGTTATACATTCACACCCCCTTCCTTGAGGCAATTCTTGGATTATTTAAGGTAAGGCCTAAGAAGGACTCAGGGCGATTCTGCCTAACCAGATCAGCCCATAACATGGGGTCTGCCCCATGTTATGTATATTTCAAAGTCAGGAATGCATCTTTTTCATCTTGGATTTATCTTTGATAATTTGATGTTTTGTATTGATCGTTTATGAATTGACTGATTGAATTGGCATAATACATTTACCTGACTAATAAATTGTTATGTTTTGAACTATTCAAACCTCGTGTTATTATCACTGATAAATGTTGTTGTCCATAGCACTACAAGCCACTGTACAGGTTAGTAACGGACTAAAACATGTTAGACGGAGCAGCGTGGCACGCTATTCAATGTTGTTAGAGATCCGACTAACAAATTGGCATTATTTCATGTATACTTGGACTGTAAAAGGCCAACTATTTAGAACAACAAAATATTGTTGAAACTACTTTAAATGTGGATATTTAGGCCTTCATCTACAATAGTATAATCCTGCGCGATTATTATTAAAATACTTTGTCTTGATTAAGTAGATAACAGATCCATGGGGACCACATAAAAATCTCCTAAATTGAGTAAGTAGTGTTCTGCCTTTTTAGGAGAGTGGTTAATCGCCTCTGTTTAATGACCAAGACTGACAAGCTTGTATTAAGAGATTGTATACCCGGCCGGTGTAAGACTCGAGATGCTATCGGAATCTGAGTAAATGAAAATAAGGTATAATAACAAAATAAAAGAATATTCAATCATAATCTAAAATAATGTGAAAAGAAACAATCTTATCAATGTTTTATAATTGGAGTCAGATAAAACGAGGATAAACATATTAATATTCTAAACCATCTCATACTAAAATTGGAGTCAGATATGAGTTAAGTTTAATATAAATCAACATTGTGCACTGGAAAGACCGAACATGCAGTGAACCTTCATCCACCATTGGATACCGTCATTGGACCAACTGGCTGGACCCTACAAAATGGTGACCCATCTCCGTGATCTCTCAACTCAGGCGAGTTACGTCTTTCCAGCACAAAATGGATTTATATCAACCAAGAGGTTTGGATCTTCTATTCTATCTTCAGCTGCTGTGGTAAGTCAATTCTTCTTTGCCTATTAGAAATGTTGAGGGAAAGCTGGACGCACCCTTTATAAACACATTGATAGAATGAGTCGGAAATGCTCAAAAATGTTAGACCGGAATGCGTTATCCGGTGGGGTTGAGAATTAGACAAAACCACTTTGATTATCAGGGACATGATAGCAGCAGTATAGATAAATGCCATCCCTTGCTCTGAAATCTCTTTGTCTGCTAGGCAGCAAGAGTTGAAGCTTAAAATTGGAATAACATCATCCAAATTATATTCTGGAACTCAGTGGAGAGTTATAAATTAGATCCTAAAAGTTTAAATCAAAAACTATCCATTGTTTTAAATCTACTGTTTTATAAAAAAGAGAAAAATGGAAAAAGGAAAACAGGAAAAAATGGTTTAAGATTTAAAAACAATTGTAAACTTTTAAATTGGATTAATAACAACAGTCTGTTTAAAGGCATTTGCATGTGAAAAATAAAGGTGAGCAGAACAGAATGATTTGATTGCAAAAAAGACGAATAGGCTCTAATGAAAACTCTGCCTTTACAAATCAGAAATTTGCCATTTAAATTTAATGGTGATAAATTCAAATATGATGCTGATCAACTACACTGTAATCCCGAATAAGTTGACAAAACTCAAAAAAAAAAAAAAAAAAAAATTTGAGGCAATCAGTTATGTCAAATTTTTTAAGTTATGAAATTATCTATTTTAAGTGAACAGAAACATTAAGTTTTGAGTTTGCTATACTCATGCAAGACACTTCAACTTACTTAAAATACCCAAGTTACTCAACTTATACATTTTAATTGCAATTAACTTAATTATTTTAATTTTTCACCCAGCTCATACATTTTGATAGCATTTTTTAAAGATTACATTTTTTCAAACTCAAAAATAAGAAAAAGTTCTGAATACTCATTAAGGTTAATTAAGATAAACGAATTTTAAGGATTTAAGTTAATAGAGCTCAATTCAATTATTTAGTTACAGCATTAGGGTTTACAGTGTAAAATATCCACTATACTTTAATTTAATCTCAAAACAGACTAAATATAAAAGAAATTCTAAGATTTTAACTTTAAATCAGCCCTTAGACCTCCTGATGGCTCAAACCTTTTCATATTCAAATGTCCTGACAGAGAGCAGAGAAATCTCACCTCAGTGATAATAAGATGCTCAGAATGTGTTTGCTGTATTTGCATAAAACAATAACATTACCCTTTTGTTCTCCATGCAACCTACAAGCAAACACAGCCCTTATCACAAGATAAAAGCATTAAGCTAAAATGCACTGCCATTCTAAAAACACTCTCCAGAGACCAGATATAATTAAATTTTAATACTTACTATTTTAATATAATATAATTACATTAGGAATAAACAATAATGTACATTATATTATAATCGCCAATTCATGGCACTAAAGACTAGAGATGAAACATTCACTTTGAGGAGGTTTGCTTTCTTTATGCTTAATGAAAACACTGACAGAACTACTATAGCATAACTGATTGTAAACCAATAAAATCCTCGCTGAAAAACACCACCTACAATTAAAATTTGATCAGAGAGTTAAGCTCACCAGAAAAAACATAATGAAAGGGGGATGAATATGATAACATTCAGAGTTACCAAAGTTTTTATGGGTCAAAAGATCTAAGAATCTGTGAGTCACACCATAAAATGACAACCGTTAAGCAGAGAACACCAAAAGGGTGAAATGATTTCTGCCAACAGATCTGACTGTTAATGAGAGCAAAAAATGAACTATGGGTATCGGCCCATTAGATTGTGAACTGAAATTAATGAAAAATCATTGATTGATTCAGAAAAATGTCCCCAGCGGAACTGGGAGATAATGCTCAGAATACAGCAGACTGTGTAAACAGGTGTTACACACTCACAATATGCTGAAATCAACAACAGCTATTCAGATCTGACCAGCAACATCATGTGGCTTCCAGAATTAATATTGCAAGATGATGCATTAACATTAATTCCACATGATTGAATTTGAAACTGATGAAAATTCTAAAAATGGTTCTCTCTGCTTTTGTTCTCACCTTAGGCGGACCAATAACAAAGAACACTCCAGATCCGGTCCACATCAAACAAATACAAATGAGGGCAACAAAAGGTTAGGCCATAACCTGAGAGGCCAAAAGTCTCCCATCTTGCATCTCAAAGCAAGAACCCCTGTGAGGCAAATCCCTCACCTCCTGCAGTGAGTCCTCTGAAAAAGTCTTTGATCAGTCATCAGAATAACAATTATCCACAGCTGATCTTATCAATGGATTCAGCATTCTAGGAGGCTATGTGATTCAACAAAACATCTTTCTTCAACAAAGATGTAAATTTACATGTTAAATGAAACAGAGACACAAAAAGATCTCATAGTTAAAATCTTCCCAAATTGCTTAATAGCAATGGGACTAAAACCCTGGTTACCTAGAGGCGATAAAGAACTTTACTGCATTGCTCCTGCAAAGACCAATAGCAACAGACTCTATTGTCACGAATCCTGGTGGCATTTTTAAATTTGTTTTTATACTATACACATGTTAAACCACATGTCCTGTATGAAAATGGAATTAACTATGTTGAAATTCATGCTTTGATCTCCAAAAGTAGAAAACTCTGCTATCCCCTGTATAGCTGCAGTTTGAACTACAAACAGGAGTATAGAGTGTGATAATTAAATTAACCATGAAAATGCATTTTTTACAGGATCCAGCTTTGAACATTGCACCTTAAAATGCTCCGTAAAAGATATTATATGGAATCAATTTGAGCCGGAACACACCTCATGTTCACATTCTTATGCTGGCTCCCTGCTAAACAGGACTAAAATTTTGCAACACAATTATAAAAGTTGATTACCATTGTTCGGAGCATTACACTGACACATAGCCACAGGTAAACCCAGGCACATAGATAACACCTTAGTCTTCAAAGACCCAGGAGTCAAATCTCTTTAGTTAAGATCTTTTGTCCATGTTTATACGAACAAAACACATTAGCCTCACACACATAGAACAGAATAATTAATCTGATGACAGACGAGACAACAAACACCCTCTGACATCCTCTGTCAGCTGAAAAGAAATTACACATTTGCATGGCTTTGACAACAAATTGATGGTATAAAACTTCAATAGAGGCGAACTTGCCATAGATACACTGACTGTTGTGGGGATGGTTGACAAACCAGAGGGCCCCTGGTTTTCCAATCTATCACCAATAACAGGTATAAGTGCTAAAGTGATTAAAATTAAACCGAAGTGAGGACACTTCTAATAATCACTAGGACATTTAAATTTGACAAATACCATCAATTGTGTTCAAGCCCCCCCACACGCACATAAACACACACACACACACACACACACACACACACACACACCACACAACATACACACACAAACACACACATTATTATAGATATACCTTCATAATTATGGTTAAATAATGTGATTACTATCATGTATGACAAATATCTTCACGTTTTTTCATTTTGAAAATGAATGTCATTTATTTGAATGTATTGTCATGATGATATGTTTTATGATGCATACTGCCTGTTATACTGTTTTAATAAGTTGCACTGACCTTTTGATAGCTTTACCTTGAGTAATTCAAACCAAGAATATTTAATATTCTCCCTATCATTATACCCTATCTCAGTGGTGACAAAGACTTATCTGTTTTTGATTGGACCATTTAAACAGATTGAAAGAGACCTGAGACCAGTTGTACAACTCGCACTTGCTCACTTTTATGTTTTGATCATATATTTTATGCTTAACCTCATGACTTTCTCCAATGCAGAATGACACAAGTTCGTAATTGTTCAATCGCTGAGCCATCAAGTTGCTGTTTAGGTGTCCGGGAGAAGGCAGTGTATACACACTGTAGACCCCCACATGCCGATGTCTGCATATCTGGAGGTGACCAGATTCATCAGAAGAAGCAGACTATGAGAAGCCCACACGACGTGGACACTTTTGCCAGGGGAAGGACACAGTGGAGGCTATGAAGGCCTGTATGGACTGAATGAACTGTGCATTCGAATCAGGCTCCTCAAAAGAGGTGAAAACGAGCCTGGACCTGTTTAGCCACCTGCTGAACACGACTTACAACTGAAAATGCTGCAGAGACTGTCTTGAATTGCCCCTAAACGACCTCAACAAGGATACATAGTGACCCCATGGGCACATTTATATCTGACCCACGGGATCAAATGGGGGTTATCTGTAAGAATTGAAATATTGCAAATATTCTGATATCTTTGACAATTCAAAACATGAGCTGAAAACAGAGACTGGTAACTTCACAACTCAGCAAGGGGAATGCGAGAAAAACCAGTTCCTGCTGCATTTGCATCTGAGTCTGCTTCATCCCCCCAACTCACGCATATGGTCATTTCAATGTTTGAATGTTTTAGATTAACCAAACTGAATTTAATTATCATGTTTGATATCATTTGAAATGTCTCAGTGCGATTGGTACAATGGTCTCATTCTCTCAGAAATAGACATAATCAGAACAATAAATATATAACTTCAGGCATCTTTTGAACCACTGAGAGGGGTGTGCCACTAAGTGTGAATGCCTTTTGTTATCCACACACCCCCTTCCTTGAGGGAATTCTTGGATTATTTAAGGTAAGGTCTAAGAAAAACTCAGGGCGATTCTGCCTAACCAGATCAGCCCATAACATGGGGTCTGCCCCATGTTATGTATATTTCAAAGTCAGGAATGCATCTTTTTCATCTTGGATTTATCTTTGATAATTTGATGTTTTGTATTGATCATTTATGAATTGACTGATTGAATTGGCATAATACATTTACCTGACTAATAAATTGTTATGTTTTGAATGATTCAAACAGAGTTCGTGTTATTATCACTGATAAATGTTGTTGTCCATAGCACTACAAGCCACTGTACAGGTTAGTAACGGACTAAAACATGTTAGACGGAGCAGCGTGGCACGCTATTCAATGTTGTTAGAGATCCGACTAACAAATTGGCATTATTTCATGTATACTTGGACTGTAAAAGGCCAACTATTTAGAACAACAAAATATTGTTGAAACTACTTTAAATGTGGATATTTAGGCCTTCATCTACAATAGTATAATCCTGCGCGATTATTATTAAAATACTCTGTCTTGAATTAGTAGATAACAGATCCATGGGGACCACATAAAAATCTCCTAAATTGAGTAAGTAGTGTTCTGCCTTCTTAGGAGAGTGGTTAATCGCCTCTGTTTAATGACCAAGACTGACAAGCTTGTAGTAAGAGATTGTATACCCGGCCGGTGCAAGACTCGAGATGCTATCGGAATCTGAGTAAATGAAAATAAGGTATAATAACAAATCAAAAGAATATTCAATCATAATCTAAAATAATGTGAAAGGAAACAAAATAATCTTATCAATGTTTTATAATTGGAGTCAGATAAAACGAGGATAAATATATTAATATTCTAAACCATCTCATACTAAAATTGGAGTCAGATATGAGTTAAGTTTAATATAAATCAACATTGTGCACTGGGAAGACCGAACATGCAGTGAACCTTCATCCACCATTGGATACCGTCATTGGGCCAACTGGCTGGACCCTACAATGTTTATACTGGTTTATGAAAACAATTGAAAGAGTGAAAAAAACATGATCAATATGTATAGCAGTTTTACAGTGAAGCCTTGACTTTGGCACAGATATGTTGAAGCTGCTCTTCTGAAATGCAACCGCTTCTTGACAAAATAGTAAGTAGCGCCATGCTTGGCTTCATGCAGCTAGTTTGACAGCTCACTGATGATGTCATCTCTCTCTGTCCTTCAGTGGGATTCAGGAGACTCTGCAGAGACTAACAGCCATGATCAGAGGAATAGGAGACCCGCTGGTAGCTGTATATGCAAGGGCCTATTTATGCAGGGTGAGAAGAATAATGCTTTCTAAATAAATAGTGTATATTGGCAGGTTCCTTCTACAACCTAAAAAAAGTACAACTTTGTCATTTTTAAGGCTTAGTTAACTCAAAAAATGAAAAATACAACATATTGGCATTAAAGTCAGCAGTGCAACCCTATTTTACGTAACTGAAGGTGTTATATTTAAATTTAAATGAAATCGTGCCAGTGCACTTCATCAACATGTCCTGTTGTATTTAGAAATCAAAATTCCAAAAAAATTACATTTATTATGTTTATTTAGTAGTGCCCATAATCTTAAATTGAACAATTAATCTGTGCACAATCTACTGAGGAAAAATAAATTTTTTTAATCAATAAACAAAATCTTACAATCTTCTTCAACTGTAGAATGACAATCCTTCTTTAATGAAGTACTCCCTTTTTACTCACTTTTCCTTTTCCATTTGGAAATGCATCATCATAATCATATAAAGGTCTGCAGCAACCTCTGGTTTGTTTTGATTGACCTAGTGGTTGAACTAGGTATTGCGGTCCAAATTCACAATATTGGAGTGGGTTGTTTTTCATCCGACACACACAGGTTGCCAGATTGACGAAAACAACAGGAATGAGCATGCCTCATGATCATTGTAAACTGATCAGCTAATATTTTAATTTGTAATATTTGCATTGTTTTTGCAAAATAAAAACCATCTCATGTGATTTTTTTAAACTCCATATCTGTGTCTTATTTTGGAGCCTCGCATCTACATTTTCGGCCATTCCCTCGTACATTGAGTTTGCTTTCAAGACTGAAATGAAATATGCTTTTTTTCAACCCAGAGTGCTGAAAATATAATTAAGAAAACTGGCTGTGGGCAGAGTTACACAGAGCAAAACAGACATTCTGAAATGGAATGCAAATTTTGAAAGGAAAATAACTGACTTTAGCTTAGTTTTTTTTCGGATAAACATGTTTAATAACTAAGCATGTTTTTTAATCACTACAAACATATGGTATTTTTCTGCTTTAGAATAATCAAAAACGTGCATACAACATCTTATTACCAGGGGTAACAGGGCATTACATGGTGGATGATACAACAGATTTCAAATCTTACCTTTCTCTTTAGGTGGGGATGGAGGTGGCGCCGCATCTGAAGGACAGTCTCAATAAGAATTTCTTCGATCTGCTGGCCTCGTTTCGTCAGATTCATGGTGACAGTGTGCAGAATCAGCTGGTGTTGCAGCGAGTGGAGATTCCCGTTTATCTGACTCTCTATTCTCCTGCCATAAACTGGATCCTGCAGTGTGTGGCATATAGAGCACCTGAGGTAAACACACACACACACACACACACACACACACACACATAATGTTTTAGCAATTGTTCAGTTGCTTTTGTTGTTTAATTTTTATTAAGGCTAAGATCAGTTCAAAGTTTGATGTGAAATATTTCTACCTGATGAACTCATACTTCGACCTGTTAAAGTATTCCTTTTCAGTCAGTATTTTATTATATCCATGTTGTTTTTATATAACATATTTAAATATAAATAAATAAATATTAACAATTATGTTCAACAACAAACAACTTTACACTGAAAATGTGGAGCAAAGGTGGCATGGCTTTTCCACATTACTTTGGTAAAATTTACATTAGTTACCCTTATGTGATAAGAAATACATTTGTTGCATTGTTTTTTAATCTTTTGTTAATGTATTCATTATATATGAAATAAAAATTTACCTTTTTATTGAAAGTTTATTGATAGTTCCTATTTTTTCAGGTCTAGTAAATAATGTGAAAAGACTTTTTATTTAATTTAATCTTGTAAGCTTTGTAAGGGCCTTTCAAAGTGTTTATGATCAGATATGTTTGATCTGCTTTGTCCTTTAAAGGTTCTGCTAACTGAGATGATGGACAGATGCAAGAAGTTAGGCAACAAGTAAGATCTCACCACTGAGGCACTTTTCAATGGAAAATTTTGCATTGTTTTTAGATAAACGCATGATAACAGCATATTTCTTAAATATCTACAAACATATGGTATTTAATGCTATAGAACAATAACAAGTAAAATCTCACCACTGAGGCACACTGTATATGTAATATTTACTGATCAATGAAAATCATGCACTTTTTTATTAATATGTATGGGTGGGCTTTGTGGACTAGTAAACAGCTACCTACCCCCATTTAGCATTGTGCTTACATGGGCAAGCATCTTAATCTACAGTGCATTTAGTCATGTCAAGTTGAGCTTTATTGTCATTCCTTTTCATGTGTCTACGTAAAGTGGCTCGGAATCTTGTGTTCATGGTGATACAAATAAATAAACATAACTATCAACAGAGCAATTTTTAAAACCTAAACAATACATGGCTAACATGCTTGAGCTCTAATCTGACCCAAGACAGACTATAGAAGTACTTTACGTAATGCAGTACAAAACTGTGCAAAGAGGCATTTACAGTTAAATAGCAGGACGTTCACAATCATTTGTGGTACATTTACGAGTAAATATTTGTTTTATCCATTTGAGTTCTTGTAACATGGAGTTCATAAGAAAGTGTTTGCTGCATATACAGTATAGAGTAATGTGAGTATATACACTTCAGTATACACTGATTGTCTTTTCTTCCCCATAGTGCTCTTCTGCTAAACTCTGTCATGTGGGCGTTTCGGGCTGAATTTGTTGCAACGAGAGCAACAGACTTCATTGGCATGATCAAAGACTGTGATGAAGCTGGATTTCCCAAGGTGACTGACACACACACACACCCAATAACAAAGCTACAAACAGGGCATAATTACTTTGTTGAATTTCAGTGTCATAATTTCTTCTCGTGATCCTCTGTGCTTTTCAGCACTTGTTGTTTGCATCTCTGGGCCGCAGTCTGTCCTGTGCTGACCCTCCAGAGAGCGAGAGACTCTCCATACTCAATGAAGCCTGGAAGGTCATCACTAAAGTTCGCAGCCCACGGGTAAACACATCAGTTTATCTCTAAATGTTTGAAAAACACAGAAACAATGACCATATTCAGGGATAGCTTATCACCCCCATGATATCAGTTGGTTGCTGAGTTTGGATCTGTTTAATGTGTTTAAATGCAATTGTTTAGCCCAGATACAACGCATGGCTTGCATCACGAGTTGTTTCTTTGCTGTATATCTCAATCAGCTTCCTTGCATTAGAGGTTGTGAATCAGTAGGTTGTGTACTTAAATTTGGGCACAGTTACAGGACAGTGATGAACTTTGTTTACTAGTATGTTTGCATGGACACCAGTGCTAATACGATTAAGACAATACTCTGATTAAGAGTCTTTCATTCAAACATGTAAACAGAGATTTTTGATTATCTTAATCTAACTAAAGTCATAATCTAAACAGAAATCATATTAAAACATGCATGGTATTCCCATTTTAGTGGCATTATTGAAATGCAGTACAGACACGTAAACATCTTAATTAAACTATTACCATCGTATACGATTTTGTGACAGGATATTCCATCAACACACCTCTGTTTGTCAGCTGTATTTTCTGCAGCTACCGAGATAATAAAGGGCCACAGACACCCATATCTTCTAGTGCACACACATAGTGAGCTCCTGGAGACTCGTCACACCTGCCATCATCATCACTAAACACACTTTTACGCTGCCTGGGAAATGCAGAAATTTTATTTAAATTCAGCATGCGGTATAAAATTGCGTTAAAGGGTACCTAGGTTACCCGTTTTTCAGATTTAATATAAATGTTTTGCAGCACCAGAATGTTTATGTAAAGTTTAGCTCAAAACACCTATCAGATTTTTCATTATACCTTTTACTATATCCTGTTTTACTCCTATGTCAAGTCGGTCTGAAAACCGCTCCAATTGGTCCACTGTTTTTATGTTGTTAAATTAAAAGGAAAAAAGCACTTGGTGTGTTCATATCACCCCAATATGATGGTCTATACACTATATATACACCCTTGTCTGTCCAAACAGCTTGAAGGTAGATTTTTCACCATAGGTGCCCTTTAAAACAACACTTTCCCAACAGTCCTTCATACTGACATCCAGTAGCTCAAAGTTTGCCACTGGGACATGAATGAAATGTTTCTGAATGAAAGTGAAACTGCTGAATTGAAGTTAAAGTCAAAAAATAAAAAAATGAAACACCTGAAATTACATGAAAGGAGGAAAAATTGGATATCTTGATGACGTAATGACATTAATCTATATAAAACATGTAAAATGGGAACATGAATGAAACATTCTAAAAGTAACTCAATCATATTATTGCCTTATTTAGGTTAAGGTAAATAATTGGATTACTGATGTCCATTTAAACGTAGTTATGTGACAAACTATGACAAAAATAATGTTTCATGAAGATATTTTTCCTACTGTAAATATATTAAAACTTAATTCAGGATTTAGTATTTTGGACCATTTTAAAGACAATTTTCTCAATATTTAGATTTGTTTTGAACACTCAGATTACACATTTTCAGTTGTATCTTGGCTAAATATTGCCCAATCCTATATAACATGTATGTGTACTACATGTAAGTATATATTTGAATAAATCTATTCACTGTATGATGTTGTTTTTTGTTTGCATTTTGCCTGTAACTCAGGATTATATCAACTGTGCTGAGATCTGGGTTGAGTTCACTTGCCGTCACTTCACGGTGAGATATTATTAATGAGAGACATTTCTTTTTTACTTTAACTTTTTTTTTTAAATGACAAGTACCAAAGGTCTGCACTAGTTCAGACAGTCTAGAGTTCAGACTGCATGATTTTTAACATAGTCGTGCCACAGATGTTTTCATACTGCATGACTGGGGCAGCGTTTCGTCGCTACTTTGTTTACGCTGCAAAATGGATCAGTGACGGGGGGTTTTACCCTGCATGGCTTACAAATAGGAAGAATCGCCGACAGTTTTGGCCAAACTACATCTCGCAACCAAACACGCGAGAAGTAACATGGAAACAACGCAAGGTCACATAGTATATATTTCAACTATGTCATGGGGCAGAAAATGTACTTATTTTGCTCACCTGGTTTTAAAGGAAACTAACTAGAAAATTTTTCTATATCTCGGTTGTGATATTGCTCAGATGACACGTCAAACAGACACGGTGCTTGTGCCAAATTTCCACTAGATTTCCTCAAATTCTTGGGTCCAAATAAACTGAAAATGAACGCTATTAACTTCTCCCCCAATCTCCTATGTGTACCTGCTGGCCTGCAGGTACACATACTAGTGGATGCTGCTCTCTCATTGGCTGTAGGTGATCGCTAATGTTATTTTCAATCAGATCTCTTTTTACACAGTATCTAGATATTTAGTATGCCAAATATTTCATGGGCATCATTGACTCAACAGCAATTCTCTCTAATTGCGTCTTTGATAGTTCGCATTGTGTGATTGTTAATCAAGTGAATGAGCACCGATTTGCCTATGATTTCAGGCATTTGTCGGCAATTTCTCAAAAGATGTTGCTGACTCAAAATCAGGGTTAAAATCAATAAATCAATGCAGTATGAACTCGGCGTAACAGGTCTCCTTAATCTCTTTTATTTCAATTCTTAATTAAAATCAAAATGTCATACATAAGGAAAAGAAAAAAAAAATACATAAAAAAAAAAAAAAAAATATATATATATATATATATATATATATATATATATATATATATATATATATATATATATATATATATATATATATATATATTATTTAATAAATAATTTACATCACCATGTCCTTATCATTTGAAGAAATTAGGTCTACTGTATCTGGTAGAGCTCTGTGGTTAACATTTAACACAATAATCTGATTTAGTTTTTTTAGTATGCCATTACATATTTCTTCCTTGTAGAAACGGGAGGTGAACACTGTTCTTGCTGATATCATCAAACACATGACTCCAGACAGAGCTTTTGAAGATGCATATCCACAGGTTAGCCAGAAACATACAGTAGATATTAAAAAGTTAATATGACATTGATGTTGTCAGAGCACTTCATTACTCTTCTTTTGTTTCTTTCCAGTTGCAGTCAGTGATTAAGAAGATCCTCACCTACTTCCATGATTTCTCAATGCTTTTTTCGATGGTATGAATACAGAACTGTGCATCATTCAGTATTGAATTTAAATCACAGTCTCCATATATATTTAGTGTTGTTAAACAATATCTATATGGCTATATCTAAAGAGATAGCGTATTTAAAAAAAGGAAAATTCTGCAACCAACCATTTACTCATCCTCTACTTGCCTAAACCTGTTTGAGTTACTTTGCTTATTTGAACTTGAAGGAAGATAGTACTCTTTTAACAAAAAACAACATATTGTTTCTGGACTTTCCTTTTAAGAAAGTAGAATTTAAATTGAATGTAAATTAAAAAAATTGAATTACTTTTAGTTGAAATGCCACCTTTTAACATTTCTAATTAGTTTATACTTGTTTTGGTAATTCAGTCAATTAAATAAATGCAACACTTTTTATATACAACATTTCTAATATGCTACAAATGAATTGTGAAATAGAGGGGGAAAAAGAAATCAAAATGAGCTGCATTTAATTAATTGGTGAATTTGAGAAAAAAAAAAAAAAACTTAAAAATGCATTTATTTATGACAATTTGGTGGCTCAGTGGTTCGCACTGTTGACTCCCGGCTGGGTCAGTTGCCATTTCTGTGTGGAACTGGCATGTTCTCCCTGTGTTTGCATGGATTTCCTCTGGTTTCCCCCACAGTTCAAGGACATGTGCTATAGATGAATTTAATAAACTAAATTGGCCGTTGTGTATGTTTTTTAATATGAGTGTCTGGATGTTTTCCTGTACTGGGTTGCAGCTGGAAGGGGAATCCCCTGCGTAAAACATGTGCTGGATAAGTTGGTGGTTCAATCAGCTGTGGCGAGCCCTGATGAACAAAGGGTCTAAGCTGAAGGGAAATGAATGAATGTATTTATTTATTTTGTAAAGACACATTTTGATATACTGCATAGAGTTATAACAAATCAAATGGTTTAATATCAACCGGGCAAATAAAACACCAAGAAAGTGGCCACCAAACTAGTTTTATGACAGCTTTGATAGCCTTGTTTTATACAAAGCTAGATAAATCATTTAGATATTTAACAAATAAGATGTTTATACATTCATATCCACAAACACACATCTTTTCTACTCACCTTGTTAGCTAGATTAAATCATATAAATTTACCTGAAAATATTTTTATTTATAACGGCTCACTTCTGAAAATAAATCATTGGGGATTGTATTTTTATTGTATTGAACATTTTAGAGAAACATGTCAAGCAAATGCAGACTACATATCAGAGAATGATTAGACATAATATTAATTAATAATATAAATAAACTACATAAATGACATTAGCATTTATAATGTCAGAACTCAGAACATTTGAGTTTTACTAATGGAATTCCTGTGTTTTGTGTTGAATTTCTTTGTGTGACTCTTTTTTTTAAGTCAGATTCATTCCATATGGCCAATTCAAAATCCTTAAGATTGAACTCTTAATTGTTTTACAGAAACATAAAATAATGTAATATAATTATAACAATTATTTTTAATCATTGCAGGAGAAGTTTCTGCCCTTTTTGGACATGTTCCAGAAAGACAGTGTGAGGGTGGAGGTGTGTAAATCCATCATGGAGGTCTTCATCAAGTATGTTTGTCACTCACTATACTGTTTCTGCTTTACTGTGTTGTTAATTAAAGTAGTTCACCAAAAACTGAACATTCTGACTGAACACCTTTCACAAACCTGGAGTTTCTTCTCTTAAACACAAAAAAAGAAATTTTGAAAAATGTTGAAAACTGGCTACCATCGACTTCCATAGAATTGGTTTTACCTACTATGGAAGTCAGTGGTTACTGGCTGCCAACATTCTTCAAACTATTATTCTTTTTTGTGTTCAACAGAAAAAAAGAAATCCTTAAAGGTTTGGAACCACTTGCGGCTGAGTAAATAGTCGGTAAATTTTCATGTTTGGGTGAACTATCCCTTAAAATGTGGTTATACTAAGCAGGTTTCTTACTTCGTTTAGACACCAGCAGGAACCAACGAGAGACCCGGTTATTCTCAACGCACTGCTGCACATCTGTAAGACCATGCACGACTCTGTCAAGTGAGTGAGCTGTACTGTACAGTGGTGTGAAAAAGTGTTTGGTCCCTTACTGGTTTTGCTTGTTTGTCACACTTTTCATATTTCAGATAGTCAAACACATATATATTTTAAGATATACTTTAATATTTTAAGATAACATAAATAAACACATCATGCAGTTTTGAAATTAATGTTAACAGAAAACAAAAACTAAACTTCATAGCCGTGTTTGAAAGTGTTCACACAGAGCTATGTAGTTTTGTCTTGATGTGTATCGTATGACGTGATTACTTTCGTTATCTTTAGTTAATAACATTTGTTTGATGATCTGAAACATTAATGTGTGACACATGCAAACAAAATACGAAATCAGTAAAGGGGCAAACATTTTTTCACACCACTGTGTATATATATATATATATATATATTAATGTCATTGACTTACTAATATTGCTGAATCGGAGAGATTGACATGTTTGCATGCGCTCTGTGTTTTTAGTGCTTTGACTTTAGATGATGAAAAAAGATCTCTGGCTCTGCTGATCAATGGTTTTATTCGTATGGTAAGTGACTTTTCTGCATCAATTCTAAAAAAAACATCCTCTCTGCATGAATTTAAAGCTAGTTTACGGTTTTAAGAACTGCAATCATGTGCAAACTTTAAAATGTGTTGTTCTATAGTAGTCGCACAGTAGTGCGGTATGTTTTCAATACAACAAAAACAAAGACATTTCTTAGGTCTTTACTTATTATTATTATTATTAACACCTATTTTAACCCTTTTACAAGATGTAGGATAAGCCTTTGGTGTCTCTAGAATGTGTCTGTAAAGTTTCAGCTCAAAATACCCATCAGATTATTTATTATAGCCTCTAAAAGCTTCCCATTTTGGTGTCTTGACTACAGTTGTTTTTTTAGTCTGTGGCTTTAAATCCAAATGAACTGCTTCTCACTGTTTCGACATTTGTGTCTGCTTCTCATGCGTTACGTCAGCTAAACAGCCGTCAGTGATAGAAACAGACACGGATGAAGCTGAAATACAGCTCATTAGTCAATCTGGTGAAGTTTGTTCAAGCCTTTCTGAAATGATGAGTCTCACACAAATGCCATTTGCGGTACACACTCTGACATATATATATCTGATATATATATATATATGCGCATTTACTGACACCATGCGGCTGTGGTGATTATAGTGATCAAGAATTAGCATTTTACTTTCTTTATTACAAACATGCTCTGTTTTGAAAACATTTTAAACTTATAAAACTTATAAAAACCACAGAGTTGGAACAGATATTTTAATCCCAGTTTATTTGCCAAAAAAAGTTCTGTGGACATGTGTATACATGTTATTATGGAAACATGGCACCTGTCAATCAATATGGTGGACAGGAAAAAAACCCACTCCTATGTCATGTTGCGGTGGGCCTTCAAATCACTGGCATTTAGGTCCTGTTTTAACTTCAGG
Organism: Danio rerio; assembly: GCF_052040795.2. Taxonomy (NCBI): domain Eukaryota; kingdom Metazoa; phylum Chordata; class Actinopteri; order Cypriniformes; family Danionidae; genus Danio; species Danio rerio. The sequence goes on from NC_141032.1 coordinate 11,890,736, forward strand.
AAATTTGAAAAAAGAGACTTATTGTGTTTCTATCACTCCAATATGAAAGTAGACATACTATACATACAGTACACACAGTTCTGTTCAAAAGATGATTTTCATCATAGATGCCCTTTAAAACAAAGATCATAAAGCAATATATATTTTTTACTTTCAACAATAATGGAGCTATGCTTGACCCATCTTCTAGAGTGTCTTCTTAGCAACATATAAAACAACAATAACAAAGTAGTTATGTGTAATATTGTATTTGTTATAACCAGTTGCAAAACAAATTCTAAAACTTTGTTTTTAGTCGTCATCCACATTTTTGGTCACACTTTTTTTTGATGGTCCCTTTGTTGAATTTAAGTTACATTGCAACTAATTCTCATAAAATTATAAGTAGACTGTGAGGTTGGGGTTAGGGTTGATGTAAGTTGACATGTACTTGCAAAGTTTCTTATAATCAGTTAAATCTCTGTTGAAGAAGCAGTATCAACTGATATTAAGCAGACAGTCTACTAATACTCAAATAGACCATCAAAATAAAATGTTACCACATTTTTATTGCGAAAGTATTTTTTTCCTCTGAGAATTTTTGTAGAAAATTTTGTAGAAAATCTGAATTGTGAAAAATAATCAGTGTAAAGTTGTAGTCTATTTTATTATTGAACTGTTTAAATGTTTTATTCTGTTGCAAAAACTGGAGAACTCTTTAAAAAATAAAAAGAACAGCTTTTATTTGGAATTATGATCTTTTGTAATGCTTATAAAATGTTTAATGTTGTATAATAAATGTTAATAATCTTTACTTAATAGAAGTGAATAATTTATTTAAAAAAAAATTTATACTCTAAAGTTGTTGTCATTTTTACTGAAAACTGGTAGTGTATCAGCATTCAAAACTGATAATAATAAAAATGTTTTCTTGTTGCATGCTAGTATATTACAGTGATTTCTGAATAATCATGTAACTCTAAAAACTGGAGTTCTTGTTGCATTTTTAATCAGCCAAAAGCATTTTTGTGTATGAGAGATGTCTTTCAATATTAGTAATAGTAAAATATCAAATGATTTGAGCAGTACTATAGAAAACTTCAGGTCAGAATCAAGTGGAATCTCTAACATAATTTGCAAAGACTGGCTTCTATAACAGCTCCAATGTACCCTAGTAATTAACTCTTTATATGTTGTTTCATGTGTCCATCAGGTGTCTTTTGGGAGGGACTTTGAGCAGCAGTTGAGTTTCTGTGTGGAAGCACGAGCGACTTTCTGTAATCTAGAGCCTGTCATCATCCACCTCATACATGTGAGCTCCTCTGCCTCAAGGTTTATTTTAGGAATGACATCACAGAGTCATTAACTCTTAAGGATTTACTTTTTATTCATTAATAAACCCCAGTCTGTGGAAACATCTATTGTAAGAAGTCTCGCAATGCTAGCTCAAATTGGTTTCATCAACAAACAACTTTATTATCATGCCAGTCTATGTGGTAATAATCTTCGATGTTTTCATCTATCTGTATATAATAATATCTCTACTAAAAATCTGAATCTCTTGTTGATGATGTCATTGTTGAGAGATCTGTAGAATCTCCTTCTGACTCGTGACTTGATGAATGCTTGTTTGCTTATGATACAGTGGATAAACCACATTATTTAGAATTGCTTGTCTCAACTGTGTTATATATTGGTAAATAGTCGGGTTTAAAATATGTGAGACGTGCTATAAAGTCTGCTGCCTGCCTAATGGAGTGCTGAGGGACTGTCTGTCATGATAATATGAATGTCTTTATTACAGACTGTGAATCAGTTAGCCATGGAGACGGGTCGTGTGATGAAAGGCAATCACTCACGTAAAACAGCTGCTTTTGTCAGGGTGAGTGTTCTCTTTAACGTGTTTACAGTATAGTAAATGCTGTTTTCTCATTTGTACGATTAATTTTAATGAATATGACATGTTTTTCTGCATTCATACTCTGCTTCAAGTGTTATAAACCTTTGAGTCTGTCAAACACAAAAGAAGAAAAAGCTGAAATCCTGTAACTTTTGACTTCCATAGTAGGAAAAACAAAAACTACATACAAGTCTATAGTTACTAGTTTCCAAAAACAATTTTGTGTTCATCTTAAGAAAATAATTTCTAAAGGTTTGAAACAAGTGAAGGGTGAGTTAACAATAACAGAAATATATATATATAATTTGCAATCTTTTACAAAACTTGTTTTATTTTTGAATGGAGTGAAATGTGGTCTGTTTGGGAGATGTTTTTGACAGACATAATCTAGACCTTCTCAACAATAATGTTCGATTATTGTTTTATGCCATAATAGTCTGAGGTTCTGCTGTTGTGTTTTGTTTATTTCCAGGCATGTGCCGCCTACAGCTTCATCACCATTCCATCCCTCACGAACATCTTCAGCCGCCTCAACCTCTATCTGCTGTCTGGACAAGTAGCGCTGGCCAACCAGTGTCTGTCCCAGGGTAAGTGGGTGCTGGAGATTTTGCTTTTCAAAGATATTTTTGCAGACCAAGGGTGCATTTATTCAACCGAATATACAGTACAAACAGTAATATTGTTAAGATTAAAAATAATAATAATCCTGAGATATCAAAGCAAACTTTTCAGCATTCATTTTTTTCAGAAAACACAAACATTTAAAAAAAAATTGTAAACTATAAAAGTGTTTGCCATCATTTGATACATTTTCAATATCTTTAATTAATGTGTGCATTAAAAAAATTACTCTTGGTAGCCCATTCCTGCCACTAAATAAAAAATTATAAAAATGTTATTGAGACTTTTTTTTTAATCTCATTGCATAATACAAACTCGCAATTGAGACTTTCTAAAAAATCATGAGATGCAAACTCAAAATTGCAAGAAGTACACTAAAAATTTTGAGAAATAAAGCCAAAATTCTGAGAAATAAAGGTGCTACTGTGTGATATAAAGACAGACTTCAGAGATAAAAGTCTCAATTCTGAGCTAGAAAGTAAAGTCAGAATTCGCAATTTGAGAAATAGTAGCAATTGTGAGGTAACGTCATGCAATTGTGACATTATTTCTCAAATTGTGAGATATTGAGTAAGAATTCAGAATAGAAATCAGAATTCTAAGATAAGAAGTCTCAATTTTGTTCTAGAAAGTCACAATTCTAACTTTATATCTTGCAATTTGAGAAATAAAGTAAAAATTTTGAGAAAAAAAGACCCAGTTGTGTGATACAAAGTCAGAATTCTGAGATAAAAGGTTGCAATTTTGTGAAAGTCAGATTATAAAATAGATATAAAATCACAGTTGCAAGTTAGAAAGTCAGAATTCTGAGAAATAAAGATGCAATTGTGTGATAAAGAGAATTCTAAGACAAAAGTCTCAGTTCTGAGCTAGAAAGTCAGAATTCACATTTTGAGAAATAGTCGCAATTGTGAGGTAAGGTCACACAATTGTGACTTTCTTAAATTGTGAGATATTGAGTAAGAATTCTGAGAAATAAAGATTCAATTGCATGAAATAAAATCAGAATTCTGATATAAAAAGTTTCAATTCTTAGCTAGAAAGTCAGAATTCCAACTTTATATCTTGCAGTTTGAGAAATAAATTCAGAATTTTGAGAAATAAAGACGCAATTGTGTGACAAAGTCAGAATTCTGAGATAAAAGGTTGCAATTTTGAGAAAGTCAGAATATAAAATAGATATAAAATCACAATTGCAAATTAGAAAGTCCGAATTCTGTAATATAAAATTACAATTGCAAGAAAGAAAGTCAGAATTCTAAGATATAAAATCACAATTATGAGTTAGAAAGTCAGAATTCTGAAAAACAAAGATACAATTGTGTGATATAAAGACAGAAATCCGAGTGTCAATTCTGAGCTAGAAAGTCAGAATTCGCAAGTTGAGAAATAGTTGCGATTTTAACATCCCACAATTAATACTTTATTTTTCAAATTGCAAGATATTGAGTAAGAATTCTGAGAAATATCAATTCTAAGCTAGAAAATAAAAATTTAAAATTTATATTAATTTGAGAAATAAAGTTAGAATTTTGAGAAATACAGTTGTGTGATACAAAGTCTGAGATAAAAGGTTGCAATTTTGAGAAAGTCAGAATTCTGAGATATAAAATCGCAATTTAAAGTTAGAAATTCTGAATTCTGAAATATGAAATCACAATTGCACGATAAAAACTTGGGTAACACTTTATTTTGGTAACACGTAACTTACCAAAAGTTTAATAAATGTTTAGGATTTGTTGCATATCTACTAATACATTGTTGAACATCTGTTGAAGATTTGTTGCATATCTACTAATACTTTGATGAACATCTGTTGAAAATTTGTTGCATATCTACGGAAACATTGTTGAATATATACAACCTAAATGTTGAGGATTTGTTGCATATCTACTAATACTCTGATGAATGAGTCATCATTCTGAGATGAGTCACAATTACACTATATAAACTCGCTGTTGCAAGAGTCAAAATTCTGAGAAATCACAGATGTGAGTTAGAAAGTCAGAATTCTGAAAAATGAAGTTGCAATTGCACAATTTAATTTGCAATTGCGAGAAAAAAAAAATCACAATTCTGAATTTTCAAGTCACAATTCCAAGTTATAAAGTCAAAATTTGGTATATTGTCACAATTGCACAATATAGACTGACAATAGAATATAGACAATATATTCTGAAATAATAAGTTGCAATTGCAAGTTATAAAGTCAGAATCGCATATATTTCACATTTCCAAAATTAGTAGGGAGCATTTGAACCTAATAATAATATGACATAAATTAAACATCAGCATATGACAATGATTTTTGGAGGACACTGAAAACTAAAGTGTTGATTGTTGAATCTTTGCTTTGACATTGCAAAAATATATTAAAAAGATGATAGATTATTTTTAAAAGATGCTAAAAAGTATAAACAAATAATGTCATGATATTACTATATTTTTGATTAATTTGACAAATTTTAGAGTACATAAAAGTCATCTTCAATAATAGTAACAAAATAGCTGAAAGATTGCAACGTTTGGACCAGTACTGTACAAAACTGACCTCAGATCAGTGTCAAGTAGATAGTCAACTGTTATCATTATAATATCCAATGGCCAACAGTAGGATTAATCATGTATTTGATATGGACTGAAAAACATTTGATTTCTGTAACCGTTTCTCAGCGGACGCATTTCTAAAGGCAGCAGTCAGTATTTTGCCAGAAGTCCCGCGCAGCATCAGCATTGAGGGTAAACAGCGATCCTCAGAATCCTTTCTGCTAGACTTCATCAACAACTTCCTCTCCACACTGCTCGTAGTGCCGGTAATATCCATTAACACTTCCTAAAGTGTATTTTTTTGCCATATCTAAACTTTTCTATGTGTGTTATTTTCCTGTAGGATCATCCGGAGCAGGGTGTGCTGTATCTGGTGCGAGGACTTTTAAATATGGTTCAGGATTACACCTGGGAAGACAACAGTGATGCCAAAGTCCGTGTCTACATCAGCGCTTTACCATTACTAGCAGCAATGAGCCAAGAGAGCTACCTCTACACCATTCCTAAAGGTGAACGAATGCAGAGAGGTTTTCTAATAATTATCGCAGCTCAATGTCTTTTGTTGACATTTGTGTTGCTGTTGCAGTGGATTCAAATGAAACTCTGTATGGAGGAGATCCCAAGTTCATCGCAGAGATCAACAAGCTGTGTGAGACTCTGATCGGGCAGGTTCTGGATCATTTAAAGAGTCTGGGTCGAGACGAGGTCAGATACATCATTTATTTTTCATTACTCAACGTTAGACAGCAAAATAGTAAAACTTGTTAGGTTTTACATCCAATTAGTTTCAAAGATTTGGAAATATAACAAGCACTGAACATCTTACAACAAATGTAATAAAAAGGAACAAACAAAAAAGATTTTTTGAAAATTATGATTTGAAATAAACTTAAGAACATAAATATTGGTTTTGTAAATTCACAGGTGTAACATAAACTTAAAGTATGTATTTTTTAAATGTTTGATTTTTATATTTGACAAATTTTAGCATATTAGTTTAATATTATTAAATATAGTTATTACTCGTTAACGCAAATTTCTAATCAGCCAATCATATGACAGCAACTTAATGCATTTAGGCATGTAGACATGTTCAAGCCAATCTGCTGGAGTTCAAACTGAGCATCAGAATGGGGAAGAAAGGTGATTTAAGTGACTTTGAAGGTGGCAAGGTTGTTAGTGCCAGACGGGCTGCTCTGAGTATTTCAGAAACTGCTGATCTGCTGGAATTATTATGCACAACCATCTCTAGGGTTTACAGAGAATAGTCTGAAAAAAAGAAAATGCCCAGTGAGCGGCAGTTCTGTGGGTGCAAATGCCTTGTTGATGCCAAACCTCAGAGGAGAATGGCCAGACTGGTTCGAGCTGATAGAAAGACAGTAACTCAAATAACCACTTGTTGCAACTGAGGAATGCAGAAGAGCATCTCTGAACGCACAACATGTCAAACCTTGAGGCGGATGGGCTACAGCAGCAGATCTCGGGGTGCCACTCCTGTCAGCTAAGAACAAGAAACAGGCTACAATTCACACTGGCTCAAAAAAACTGGACAGTAGAAGATTGGAAAAACATCACCTGGTCTGATGAGTCTTGATTTCTGCTGCTTCATTCGGATGGTAGGGTCAGAATTGGGCATCAACAACATGAAAGCATGTATCCATCCTGCCTTGTATCAACGGTCCAGGCTGCTGGTGGTGGTGTACTAGTGTGGGGGATATTTTCTTGGCACACTTAGACACTTGGCACAGTACCAATTGAGCATGTTGTCAACGCCAAAGCCTACCTGAGTATTGTTGCTGACCATGTCCATCCCTTAATGACCACAGTGTACCCATCTTCTGATGGCTATTTCAAGCAAGATAACATGTCATAAAGCACGAATAATGGTTTCTTGAACATGACAACGAGTTCACTGTACTCAAATAAAAATCCAATAGAGCACCTTTGGGATGTGGTGGAACAGAAAATTTGCATCATGGAAGGGTAGCTGACAAATCAGCATGATGTTATCACGTAACTCTGGACCAAAATCTCTTGAGTAACATTTCCAGTACCTTTATGCCACAAAGAATTAAGACTGAAGGCAAAAGGGAGTTCAACCCTGTAGGGTAAGCCTAATAAAATGGCCAGTAAGTGTTTTTATACATTATGTACTAAAAGCGATCAAAGTGTAACATTGATATAAGACACACAAATAATAATTTATAATTTAATATAATTTATTGGTATATTATTCATAAAATATTAAGGTTTCATTTCTGTTCATTTTTCATTATTGTTTTTTTTTTTTTTAAATGATTAAAATATATTTTTATACATACTGAGTTTTATTTGTTGTTGTTCATTTTATTATCAGCATATTAGTTTTCAGCAGAAATCCATCATGATTTTCTACAAAATACAGTAGCACCATCATCGCCAGTATCACCAGTGCTTAGTCTGCTTGTACTGGTATGTTTTAATAGACACTAAAATTCCCAATGTGTTAAATTTAAATTTTAAAGATTTATTTGGAAGAAAAAAAGGTGAAATCTAATGGTGTAAATAATTTAAGTAGTTATCCATTATAATATTTATCTAAGCTTTATTTAGTAATTCAGAGCAAAATGTATATATTTAACAAGCCACAATGTTGTTAATTACTCTTAATTTGACTTTTTGGTGCATTTGTATGTATCTTTCACCAGTTAAATCCATTTCATTGTGCACTGTGATTTTACATTTACATTTACATTTAGTCATTTAGCAGACGCTTTTATCCAAAGCGACTTACAAATGAGGACAAGGAAGCAATTAACACAACTATAAGAGCAACAATGAATAAGTGCTATAGGCAAGTTTCAGGTCTGTAAAGTCTAAGAAGGATAGTATTAGTTTTTTTTTTTTTGGGGTACAGTTAGTGTGATATCCAGAGAGGCAATTGCAGATTAGGAAGTGAAGACTAAATAGTTGAGTTTTTAGTCGTTTCTTGAAGACAGCGAGTGACTCTGCCGTTCTGATGCAGTTAGGGAGTTCATTCCACCAACTGGGCAGATTGAGCGTGAGCGAAAGTGATTTCTTCCCTCTTTGGGATGGAACCACGAGGTGATGTTCATTCACAGAACGCAAGTTTCTGTAGGGCACATAGATCTGCAGAAGTGAGAGCAGATAAGGAGCAAGGCCAGAAGTCGCTTTGTAGGCAAACATCGGAGCTTTGAATTTGATTCGAGCAGCAACTGGCAGCCTGTGCAAACGGACTAGCAGCGGAGTGACATGTGCTCGTTTAGGTTCATTGAAAACCACTCGTGCTGCTGCGTTCTGGAGCAGCTGAAGAGGCTTGATAGAGTTAGCTGGAAGCCCAGCTAGTAGAGAGTTGCAGTAATCCAGTGATTGACCACAACTGCTCAGTCATCATATTACTGGATTTTTCTTTTGTAAGATGCAGGTGCCACATTTAAAGTGCCCAAATACTGTTTGGGGCCATTTTATGTCAGAATAATCAAACATAACGGTCATATTATGATGATTGTTCATCATTTTGTGTAGCTGTATGTGTAATGGCTCATTGCTTTGTGTGCTTTAGGAAGTGCGCAGGCAGGGCAGTCTGGCTTTCTCTTTGTTTGGCTGTCTATTGGCTCATGGGGATCTGCGGAACAACAAACTCAACCAGCTGGCTGTCAACCTGTGGAACCTCAGCCACAAACACGGCATCTGTGACACGCGTACATCCGTAAGTCCAGCACACACATAATGCAAACCAATTCTCATCCTGGCCATCCTAAATATTACTGGAAATAATTAGCGTGTCCTAATTGTTTAACGTTTCTCGTAAAACTTTTAAGTATCAAGTAGGTCCTATATTTGATTTTGACTTTAATTCATAGCTATTAGTAAAGTATGTTCTATATACTGTAGTATGAATGGAATTCGCACGTACTATTCACCCATTTGTCATTATCACATGACCATGAGGAACAGGGTTGAGCATTAATGGGTAGTATTACACTGCACATATTACACAATTACAAATATAATTGTTTGTTAGAATTTTTGTTTAACTTGTAACACAGATTTCTTCATGTAAACAACATACCCACAATAAACCATCAAGATCCTGGCTTGACAGCCATAATTATTACAGAAATTAAAACACAGGCATGTTAATGCCATTTGAATGTCAAAAACAATCAATGCCAATAAAGAAAAAAATTATTTCCAAGTTGGATTCTAAGTGGACTACAAAAAAATGCCAAAATACAGGCATTGCAGATATGGAAATGGAAAATTATAATAATAACAAACTATTAAATGCAAACAATTGCACTTATTGTAAAGTTGTATTGCTGAGTTGAGAACAATAATTATAAAGTAGAAACAATTGTGCTCAGTCCCCCTTTACATTCATCCAGTTGCTAAGACAGTCCAGTCCAGACATCCAAAGTCTCCCAGAAGTTGCGGGAGTATCCCGCAAATGCACAGAGACTCCCGGATGTCTGCAAATATATGATAATCTCCTGGAAGTTGCGCGTCTCCCGCCCAGTCCTTAAATACGTTCACACCCCTTTCTACCGCATCCCTCCTAGCTCATCAGGTATATCACGTGCAACTCACCCCCACCACTCTTCAGGTACATCTCGCGCGCACACGCCCCTACTCAGATACATCGCTCACTTAACCCCTGACACAGACACACACACACACACACACACAGACAGACACACACACAACACGCCGGAGCGACTCCCTTCAGATTCAACTTGCATGATCGCTCTAAATAGCCTGGTGATGCGACATTAATTGTTTTATACTGAAACTTGCCTTCAAAAAGTGCTTCCTTGGTCTTATCTATATTTCTTTGCATGTTGAACACGTCCACAACAGGAAGTAAAAAAAACCTGCAACTGCGTTAATTGCGGTAATTTTTTTAACGTGTAAATATTTCTAATTAAGCGCATGCGTTAACGCACTAATTTTTGACAGCACTAATATACACACACACACACACACACACACACACACACACACACACACACACACAAACACATACATACATACATTTCATAATTATACTTTTGTCACTTCTGTGTATATATTGTATGTGTATATGTGTTTGATGTGTATGATGTGTTGTGTATATTATGTGTATGACTTAACTGTGGACAGCAAAATAAGAATTTCATTGTACAGGGAAACTTGTTTCCTTACTGTGCTCATGACAATAAACAAATTGAATTGAATTAAATTATTAAGCTGTACTTACTTTGAATTATATCAGCTTTGCATGACAGTACAAAAAAATTAAAATAAACTGCGCTTATGCAAGGTGTTTTTAAAGCAGGTTCTCTCTTCTGGCTGCCATTATCTGTCTCGCACAATAGTTTTTTTTCTTCTTTTTTTTGAAAGTATTGAAAGTCTTTTGTTATTTATGCTAATTATAATACTTATAAGAACATTAATATAATACTTCATCTCCAATATGGTTCAAAATTAAAAATGTGCAGGAAAAAGGTACTCAATATTAGGTATTTTGCTTCACAAAATTAGTACAGTACATACCTGGGGATAGTATTTAGCTTTGGCATTTAGTGTCAGATCTATGTTAAACTCTCTTTCTGTGTTCTAATGCAGGTCCGGACTCTGGAACACATCAAACATCAGGCGCAGCAGACTGACATGAGCCATTTCTCTGACATGACAGCGCGTCTGTCACTGCAGTCCCGAGCCTGATGCTACCAGAGATGCTCACATTCCACTGACAGGCTGGCAGAAAAACTCAGATGTCAACTAACTCAGCTACATGACATTCACATCAAGTATTATTAAATGGTTACTAAAACTAACCCATAGTTTAGCGTTCATCTAAACTACTAACTTCTGTGACAAAATAAAAGACTTTATCTATTAAAAACTCTCATTATTTCCTTATGATCTTTGCACTTGTTTTACGGAAGTCCTAAGTGGCCATGCGTTAAATTTTTTTCTTCTCTCTTTTCTTGAGATTACAACGTTTTATTTATCTCATGATCTTGATATAACAATCGTTTCCTCGTGATCTCAACATAAAAAAAGTTGTAACGTCGTGATCACGAGAAAATTAAGTCATGATCTCGACATAACAAAAGATGTTATAAGAAAAGTTATGTTGTGATCACAGCATTACAAAAAGATCTGTTTATTATGACTTTCGTACGTTAAGTACCAAGCAAACGCATACGAAGGTTAACGTATCATGGATGAATGCATTGGCTTTTATTTTGACCAGGAACTGACTCAACTATGCCTTTCAGTGATTTACAAGTTCCATATCAGCATCCGACACTTGAGAAGGAGGCTTTCGGCTCTCCACCTTTATCGTCGAAGATATAGCGACCCTATGGTCAGTTTATTGACAGAGAGATTCGCTATTTAAACAATGTGACGCAAAACATGAAAATTAGAGTTTCACTGGTCTGAAAATTGCGACAAATCGAATCAAACACGTTGCACCTTATTGCGCCGGGCCCTTAGTTTTTTGTAGAAACATACAGTGTAATAAAACTGACGTAATATGAAGAATTACTATTTTCTAGGCCAATATTTTTAGGAACTATACTCATTCTGGCTTAGTATTCAATAAACTCTTCTGCTGTACCATGATATTACGCAGCGCATGAGAACGGGGTGTTATCAGAAGGTGCTGTGACATAAGAGACAGTTATGATCAAATCTGATTCAATTCATTATGCTAAGCTAAGCTAAAAGTGACCCCGCCAGACTAAGAAATCGTCTGAATGGATCCAAAAATGGCTCAAATCAATAGTCTAACTCTAGGATACTTGGATACTTTTTCAACAACAGTGAAAGAAATGCTAACATCTCTGCTTGTAATATTTCAATTAAATTTTGTCATTACCTTTGCAGGCCTACACTAAACAAATGGGCTTTAACATTTAAGTTAAAGACAAAAGGGTACAAAGCAAGCAAAAATGAGTTAAATGAGACTCGTGAATTCAAAAGCAACTCCAAATGGTACATATTATAGAGAACACATTTTACAGTTCATTTATAAAATGTAGGTCGAAGTGTCTATTTAAAAACATTTAAAAATTACTAATCTATGCCAGAGTCTTTTTTTTAAACCTAACTGCTAATAAATATACTTAAAATTTGACTGAAATGTTCCAATACAGGAATAAATCAACAGTTTTAGCCTGCACATCAGACTTACACAGCTAATAGCTTAGATTTAAGGTACCATTTATTCTAACCTTTACAGGAGTGCCTGTTTTGACATGGGCTGGATCTGGCACATCTGGGCCCATGTTGAAATCAGCATTTATGCAGGTGATTGTGCCTCCTTCTACTTTTTGTACACTGACTGTTGCTCCTAAAAGAGTGTTATTGCTGTTGAACAGGCACTAAAGTTTTCCACACACAGCGTTTCTGTAAAGAAAGGAAGTATAAATCAGGGTTCTTGCATCTTATCCACTGCTAAAAAACTTGAAAAGCTTTTTTTTAAAGAAACTTCCAGGTGCGTTTTTAAACTTTTCCAGTATTTTACAATATTAAACATGTGCATATATATGTCATCACATTATATCTGATGCTGTTTGTTACAGTATTTTATACTATATTCCAGTAGTACTATATTCCAAGAAAACATTTTGATGGTACAGTACGTTTGAACCAAGTCCAACATTGTCACTAACTATTTTAAATGAAATTTACTCAGATCTTAAATTTGTCATCAATCAATCAATGTCAATCAATCAATCTTTAAACAATTGATAATTTTTTACCTACTTAGAAAGTTTTCAGTTTCAAGCACTTTAACCAAAATCTATGCACTTGTGCAAACTTTGAAAACCACTACACTAAAATGCAAGCATTTGTAAGGATTTTAAGCATCCATACGAACCCTGATCAATTCACCTTAACATTTTGTAAGAGGAAACACTGAATGCTTCACTAGCGAGAAAACAGTTAAACAGCGCAAGGATAAAGAATGAGCTTCCTCCATTCAGCCTCTTCACTTTCGCTTTATTTTACTTTTTCATATTTAGCTAAACATTGTAGATCCTCATAACATGCCAATAATAAAGTGAAATGATATAAAATAAAATGAACGATTTTAAATTCTCACCTCGTCTTTCACCCATCTTCACCATGAACAGCCTCAAACTCCAACATAAAGGAAAATAAAGAATAAATAAATAAAAATAATAATAAAATGGAAAATTAAAAGAGCACAAATTAAACCAAAAAATACAAAAGCACAATAAAAGAACTGTCCTGAGAAATAATTGAACTTTTTTTGACAAAAGAGAAACTGTTCAAAGATAATATCCTCCGATCTCCTTCTGCAATAAAAGTCTCCTGTCAGAAATCCTCCGGGATCTTAAACAATCACAGAATTGCACCTAATTACTCTCCAAAAGTCTCTTAATTACCCTCGTCACTTAACCAACAACGTGAGAATGTCAAATCATACAGGAGATGAGGGCTCTCCATCTTGACCCTTTGGGGGAGAGAAGAGAAAAAGGTAATCAAGCTTTATTAGTGACATACTGTACATAAAGTGGGCTCATAATCCTCCTTTATTTCCTCCCATTTTTATTACAGATCATTCATGACACAAAGTAGGGCCACGTTTCATGAAGGTTGCGTGGCACACCCCCATCAAAAAGATGCCATGCCAGTTTTTGTGGTGACTTTGTACTGAGATGAATGTGGGCACACTTTAGAACTTTAGAATATTTTTTTTTAAATACAGTTGGGTGAATTACTGTAGGCTAGGTATTTTTCTTCAATATTTATGTACTGTATAATGGAAATATGGGTAAACTCTGACCTGTAGTAAGGCAGTCTGGCCTCTGGGAATCTTTAGGGTGAGAAAATTACAGATGGCTAAATTAGCATAAATATTTTCTAAAGTTCTTTTAATGGAAATATTGGGAAAATCTCTCCTTTAGTAAGTCAGTTTAGTCCCTAGGAATCTGAGCACACTACCGAATGAGAAGCTTGCATCTAGGTGAAATACTGTAAATATTTTTCCTATATATATGTGTGATGTATACATAAATGAAGTGGAAAATGTGAGAAAATAACATTTAAGTGCTTTAGCTGATGTGTATGCTTATGACATGAGATATCACCTATTACTGCTTTGTTTGTACCGTACAGTTAAAGGTATAGTGGACTTGTTACCTGTATTGAATCAGTCTGGCCTCTAACGATTTACTGGAATGTTCTAGAAAAGCTTTTCTCTTCTTTGCGCTACTGTGCGTTTTGGTTCTGTCGATGTAACTCGCAGATGATCCCTAAAACTGCGTGCGCGAATGTCCGGTAAATATCAAACCTAAACCTAAATTTACCGAGCTAATTAACCTAACGTTATACATGAAATAAAACAATCACAAATCTGTATCTTATAAAAAAAAAAACAGGTCAAATGCACATAATGGATTCTCAAGAGGAAGCAGTCAAAGCCAGTTTCAGTTTATTTGCTGTTAAATACGAAGGGTAGAGTGTTTCACAGGCACACGCAAAGCTTGAAGGTAAACAAACAACGGCTTATCATAAGCATCTCATCGATGATTATTTACACAGTTGGCATTAAGAAGAACATATAAACGTGACCTGACTATCTTCTAGCAGCTAAATGTGTCTGGAAAAATATTCAAAGGCTTTTATTCTCACAAACCGCGCGGACGTAAATGCGTCTGACTGTTGTGATTGGCTTAAGCAGACGTTTCACGTCAGCACGTTCTAGACGTGCACGCGCTTATTACGGCAATCTTCCATCTGCATTCACACAGCGCAGCATTCCGGCAAATTAAGAAGTATTTTTCTAAATTTGCGGACTTCCCCTCCGCTACAGTCCCCAGGTTTCCTGAGCAGAACATGCGAGGAACTAGAGACGCATTTATTTTGAACTGTGTTCAAAACTGACTGGAACTAGCTGTGCATTTTCACCAATGGATTTCAACGAAAATAATGCACACCCTCCAGCCAATCAGAATCAGACCATGGAATTAAAAATAAACAAATCACACACTCAGCACAGATCAGCTTCAGCCTCGATGACATCATCGACGCTCAGAGTTCCATTTAGAATTCTTACAACTCGGTGCGTTTTGAGATGAGAAACCAGAGCTGCTGGAAAGAGTGGAAAATGTCGAGTTTACAGCTTCAGGAGAAGATTTCTGCAGCATCTTTTGGTTTTCAGGAAGAAGAGACCATCACATTCGCAGAAGGAATCAACAACAAGTAATTGCACAAGCCACAAAACACAAAATAGTTATATGAGTTAAAGGCTTAAATCAGGGGCGGTTCAAGACCATTTTTAGTGTGTAATGTTAAATTCAGCTGATCTAAGACCACATATTAAACTATTCACATTTATTTTAACAAATGTTCATTTTAAAGGTTTAAACAAAACACCCACAAGATCTTAATTATAGTCGTGATCTCGCACATTTCTTTTCAAGCAGTATTATAATCTCTGACACAAAAACAATCAAAAATAAGTGCTAAGATAACTGTTGATGGTTCAGATATGAAAGCTGATTATGCTAATGGTTGATATAACTGTTTGAAGCAATTTGATGTTTGTTCTTTTATGGGAATACATGTTAAGCCAAAAGGTGGAGTAAAATACGAATTATGTTCTAAAATATGTGCCTTATACCAAAAGCTTAAAGCTGAGACTCTCATTTTCAGTTAACTTCTTAGTTTTGTAAAAAATTAACCATTTGAACAAAAATTACACATTAGCGAAGTCTTTATTAGATCATTTTCAGAGGATCACATGCTTATGATTGACCTTGGCTGGTCTCATATTAACAATCACTTGATTTATTACTCAGATAAATTCAAACACACAAATAAAGATTGCAAAATTAATTTCTTAAAAATTGCAAATTTATTTTGCAATAACTTCTTTAAATTTTAACAAATGATCCGATTCTGCACTATATGGGACCCGCTGTCAGTTCACCCCAGGTAAAAACCTAGAGTTAGGATTAGGGTGTGTCCTGTAAGGTAGTGGTGGGTGGGACACAGGGCACATCCTAAGTTCCAAAAAATATGCAAAATACTTTAAAAGTCTTTTTGCTTTACTATGAAATAAAGTAAAACGTGGCCGGTTGGCCTTTATGTCTAATTGGTTCCTAGCTCAGGTGAAACACTCTGGGTGGAACTGACCAGTTACGGGCCCATTGCTCAGTCTATTATAGTGTGGATTCAAAGATCTTGCATCAGTCAATCAACTATTTTATAACACCTTATTACAACCGATGGCTGCCCAATATACTTTACAACATTAAAACAAAATTACACATTAGCGAAGTCTTTATTAGATCATTTTCAAAGGATCACATGCTTATGATTGACCATGGCTGGTCTCATATTAACAATCACTTGATTTATTACTCAGATAAATTCAAACACACAAATAAAGATTGCAAAATTAATTTCTTAAAAATTGCAAATTTATTTAGCAATAACTTCTTTAAATTTTACCAAATGATCCGATTCTTCACTATATGGGACCCGCTGTCAGTTCACCCCAGGTAAAAACCTAGAGTTAGGATTAGGGTGTGTCCTGTAAGGTAGTGGTGGGTGGGACACAGGGCACATCCTAAGTTCCAAAAAATATGCAAAATACTTTAAAAGTCTTTTTGCTTTACTATGAAATAAAGTAAAACGTGGCTGGTTGGCCTTTATGTCTAATTGGTTCCTAGCTCGGGTGAAACACTCTGGGTGGAACTGACCAGTTACGGGCCCATTGCTCAGTCTATTATAGTGTGGATTCAAAGATCTTGCATCAGTCAATCAACTATTTTATAACACCTTATTACAACCGATGGCTGCCCAATGTACTTTACAACATTAAAACAAAATTACACATTAGCGAAGTCTTTATTAGATCATTTTCAGAGGATCACATGCTTATGATTGACCATGGCTGGTCTCATATTAACAATCACTTGATTTATTACTCAGATAAATTCAAACACACAAATAAAGATTGCAAAATTAATTTCTTAAAAAGTGCAAATTTATTTTGCAATAACTTCTTTAAATTTTAACAAATGATCCGATTCTGCACTATATGGGACCCGCTGTCAGTTCACCCCAGGTAAAAACCTAGAGTTAGGATTAGGGTGTGTCCTGTAAGGTAGTGGTGGGTGGGACACAGGGCACATCCTAAGTTCCAAAAAATATGCAAAATACTTTAAAAGTCTTTTTGCTTTACTATAAAATAAAGTAAAATGTGGCCGGTTGGCCTTTATGTCTAATTGGTTCCTAGCTCGGGTGAAACACTCTGGGTGGAACTGACCAGTTACGGGCCCATTGCTCAGTCTGTTATAGTGTGGATTCAGAGATCTTGCATCAGTCAATCAACTATTTTATAACACCTTATTACAACCGATGGCTGCCCAATATACTTTACAACATTAAAACAAAATTACACATTAGCGAAGTCTTTATTAGATCATTTTCAGAGGATCACATGCTTATGATTGACCATGGCTGGTCTCATATTAACAATCACTCGATTTATTACTCAGATAAATTCAAACACACAAATAAAGATTGCAAAATTAATTTCTTAAAAATTGCAAATTTATTTAGCAATAACTTCTTTAAATTTTACCAAATGATCCGATTCTGCACTATATGGGACCCGCTGTCAGTTCACCCCAGGTAAAAACCTAGAGTTAGGATTAGGGTGTGTCCTGTAAGGTAGTGGTGGGTGGGACACAGGGCACATCCTAAGTTCCAAAAAATATGCAAAATACTTTAAAAGTCTTTTTGCTTTACTATGAAATAAAGTAAAACGTGGCTGGTTGGCCTTTATGTCTAATTGGTTCCTAGCTCAGGTGAAACACTCTGGGTGGAACTGACCAGTTACGGGCCCATTGCTCAGTCTGTTATAGTGTGGATTCAAAGATCTTGCATCAGTCAATCAACTATTTTATAACACCTTATTACAACCGATGGCTGCCCAATATACTTTACAACATTAAAACAAAATTAAACATTAGCGAAGTCTTTATTAGATCATTTTCAGAGGATCACATGCTTATGATTGACCATGGCTGGTCTCATATTAACAATCACTTGATTTATTACTCAGATAAATTCAAACACACAAATAAAGATTGCAAAATTAATTTCTTAAAAAGTGCAAATTTATTTTGCAATAACTTCTTTAAATTTTAACAAATGATCCGATTCTGCACTATATGGGACCCGCTGTCAGTTCACCCCAGGTAAAAACCTAGAGTTAGGATTAAGGTGTGTCCTGTAAGGTAGTGGTGGGTGGGACACAGGGCACATCCTAAGTTCCAAAAAATATGCAAAATACTTTAAAAGTCTTTTTGCTTTACTATGAAATAAAGTAAAACGTGGCCGGTTGGCCTTTATGTCTAATTGGTTCCTAGCTCGGGTGAAACACTCTGGGTGGAACTGACCAGTTACGGGCCCATTGCTCAGTCTATTATAGTGTGGATTCAGAGATCTTGCATCAGTCAATCAACTATTTTATAACACCTTATTACAACCGATGGCTGCCCAATATACTTTACAACATTAAAACAAAATTACACATTAGCGAAGTCTTTATTAGATCATTTTCAGAGGATCACATGCTTATGATTGACCATGGCTGGTCTCATATTAACAATCACTCGATTTATTACTCAGATAAATTCAAACACACAAATAAAGATTGCAAAATTAATTTCTTAAAAATTGCAAATTTATTTAGCAATAACTTCTTTAAATTTTACCAAATGATCCGATTCTGCACTATATGGGACCCGCTGTCAGTTCACCCCAGGTAAAAACCTAGAGTTAGGATTAGGGTGTGTCCTGTAAGGTAGTGGTGGGTGGGACACAGGGCACATCCTAAGTTCCAAAAAATATGCAAAATACTTTAAAAGTCTTTTTGCTTTACTATGAAATAAAGTAAAACGTGGCTAGTTGGCCTTTATGTCTAATTGGTTCCTAGCTCGGGTGAAACACTCTGGGTGGAACTGACCAGTTACGGGCCCATTGCTCAGTCTGTTATAGTGTGGATTCAGAGATCTTGCATCAGTCAATCAACTATTTTATAACACCTTATTACAACCGATGGCTGCCCAATATACTTTACAACATTAAAACAAAATTAAACATTAGCGAAGTCTTTATTAGATCATTTTCAGAGGATCACATGCTTATGATTGACCATGGCTGGTCTCATATTAACAATCACTTGATTTATTACTCAGATAAATTCAAACACACAAATAAAGATTGCAAAATTAATTTCTTAAAAAGTGCAAATTTATTTTGCAATAACTTCTTTAAATTTTACCAAATGATCCGATTCTGCACTATATGGGACCCGCTGTCAGTTCACCCCAGGTAAAAACCTAGAGTTAGGATTAGGGTGTGTCCTGTAAGGTAGTGGTGGGTGGGACACAGGGCACATCCTAAGTTCCAAAAAATATGCAAAATACTTAAAAAGTCTTTTTGCTTTACTATGAAATAAAGTAAAACGTGGCCGGTTGGCCTTTATGTCTAATTGGTTCCTAGCTCGGGTGAAACACTCTGGGTGGAACTGACCAGTTACGGGCCCATTGCTCAGTCTGTTATAGTGTGGATTCAGAGATCTTGCATCAGTCAATCAACTATTTTATAACACCTTATTACAACCGATGGCTGCCCAATATACTTTACAACATTAAAACAAAATTACACATTAGCGAAGTCTTTATTAGATCATTTTCAGAGGATCACATGCTCATGATTGACCATGGCTGGTCTCATATTAACAATCACTCGATTTATTACTCAGATAAATTCAAACACACAAATAAAGATTGCAAAATTAATTTCTTAAAAATTGCAAATTTATTTAGCAATAACTTCTTTAAATTTTACCAAATGATCCGATTCTGCACTATATGGGACCCGCTGTCAGTTCACCCCAGGTAAAAACCTAGAGTTAGGATTAGGGTGTGTCCTGTAAGGTAGTGGTGGGTGGGACACAGGGCACATCCTAAGTTCCAAAAAATATGCAAAATACTTAAAAAGTCTTTTTGCTTTACTATGAAATAAAGTAAAACGTGGCCGGTTGGCCTTTATGTCTAATTGGTTCCTAGCTCAGGTGAAACACTCTGGGTGGAACTGACCAGTTACGGGCCCATTGCTCAGTCTGTTATAGTGTGGATTCAGAGATCTTGCATCAGTCAATCAACTATTTTATAACACCTTATTACAACCGATGGCTGCCCAATATACTTTACAACATTAAAACAAAATTACACATTAGCGAAGTCTTTATTAGATCATTTTCAGAGAATCACATGCTTATGATTGACCATGGCTGGTCTCATATTAACAATCACTTGATTTATTACTCAGATAAATTCAAACACACAAATAAAGATTGCAAAATTAATTTCTTAAAAAGTGCAAATTTATTTAGCAATAACTTCTTTAAATTTTACCAAATGATCCGATTCTGCACTATATGGGACCCGCTGTCAGTTCACCCCAGGTAAAAACCTAGAGTTAGGATTAGGGTGTGTCCTGTAAGGTAGTGGTGGGTGGGACACAGGGCACATCCTAAGTTCCAAAAAATATGCAAAATACTTTAAAAGTCTTTTTGCTTTACTATGAAATAAAGTAAAACGTGGCCGGTTGGCCTTTATGTCTAATTGGTTCCTAGCTCGGGTGAAACACTCTGGGTGGAACTGACCAGTTACGGGCCCATTGCTCAGTCTGTTATAGTGTGGATTCAGAGATCTTGCATCAGTCAATCAACTATTTTATAACACCTTATTACAACCGATGGCTGCCCAATATACTTTACAACATTAAAACAAAATTACACATTAGCGAAGTCTTTATTAGATCATTTTCAGAGGATCACATGCTCATGATTGACCATGGCTGGTCTCATATTAACAATCACTTGATTTATTACTCAGATAAATTCAAACACACAAATAAAGATTGCAAAATTAATTTCTTAAAAAGTGCAAATTTATTTTGCAATAACTTCTTTAAATTTTAACAAATGATCCGATTCTGCACTATATGGGACCCGCTGTCAGTTCACCCCAGGTAAAAACCTAGAGTTAGGATTAGGGTGTGTCCTGTAAGGTAGTGGTGGGTGGGACACAGGGCACATCCTAAGTTCCAAAAAATATGCAAAATACTTTAAAAGTCTTTTTGCTTTACTATGAAATAAAGTAAAACGTGGCTAGTTGGCCTTTATGTCTAATTGGTTCCTAGCTCGGGTGAAACACTCTGGGTGGAACTGACCAGTTACGGGCCCATTGCTCAGTCTGTTATAGTGTGGATTCAAAGATCTTGCATCAGTCAATCAACTATTTTATAACACCTTATTACAACCGATGGCTGCCCAATGTACTTTACAACATTAAAACAAAATTACACATTAGCGAAGTCTTTATTAGATCATTTTCAGAGGATCACATGCTTATGATTGACCATGGCTGGTCTCATATTAACAATCACTTGATTTATTACTCAGATAAATTCAAACACACAAATAAAGATTGCAAAATTAATTTCTTAAAAAGTGCAAATTTATTTTGCAATAACTTCTTTAAATTTTAACAAATGATCCGATTCTGCACTATATGGGACCCGCTGTCAGTTCACCCCAGGTAAAAACCTAGAGTTAGGATTAGGGTGTGTCCTGTAAGGTAGTGGTGGGTGGGACACAGGGCACATCCTAAGTTCCAAAAAATATGCAAAATACTTAAAAAGTCTTTTTGCTTTACTATGAAATAAAGTAAAACGTGGCCGGTTGGCCTTTATGTCTAATTGGTTCCTAGCTCAGGTGAAACACTCTGGGTGGAACTGACCAGTTACGGGCCCATTGCTCAGTCTGTTATAGTGTGGATTCAGAGATCTTGCATCAGTCAATCAACTATTTTATAACACCTTATTACAACCGATGGCTGCCCAATGTACTTTACTGCATTAAGACAAAATTACTAGGGGATTAGGGGAGTTCTTGAGACTTATCTGAGCTCAGGATGCCCTTTCTCTAGACTAAACAAGAGGGAGCCCCGGGCTCGAGGACCCTCAGGGCTGCCTCCCAACTCTTGAAAACATTGAAGATGATAAGAACAAGATCTAAAAAACAAAATCAGCATTAAAACAAAATTACACATTAGCGAAGTATTTATTAGATCATTTTCAGAGGATCACATGCTTATGATTGACCATGGCTGGTCTCGTATTATTAATCACATGATTTATTACTTAGATGAATTCAAACACAAATAAAGACACAATCTAAACGAGTGTTATTAAATCAACAGAACAATAAAACAGCATTTTGCATTATTGAATTGTCAAAATCCTGACTGGACAACTATCAATGTTTGATGAGGACAATGTTGTTGCGCAATTGAGTTGTATTTTTGTATTTTGTAATTTATTTTGCAATAACTTCTTTGAATTTAATTGAATTGTCCGCTTCTGGAATATATGGGACTGGCTGTCTCTTCACCCCAGGTAAAAACCTAGAGTTAGGATTAGGGTGTGTCCTGTAAGGTAGTGGTGGGTGGGACACAGGGCAGATCCTTAATTGTAAAAAAAAAAAAGGAAAATACTTTTAAAGTGTTTTGTTTTACTATGAAACATATTAAAACATGTGGCTGATTGACTTTTATGTCTAATTGGTTCCTAGCTAGGGTGAAAAACTGGGTGGCACTGATCAGCTACGGGCTTATAGGACAGTCTGTTATAGTGTGTGTAGCGCGTAATGTGTTTTAGCGTGTCACACTATAATACAGTTCGATATGGGCCGCTGACCTGAAGCAAGGAACGACTACTGGAGAGAGGATAACAAAGTAGCAGGTAAGTGAATAATCAACACAAGCAATCTTTTGTGTGTTTAACCAAAAATTGTATTTTAAAAAGGGCAGAAATAATAATAAAATGTTCACATTAAGTAGATAAATTGCATATATTAATTAATGTATAATTTGTTTATTATATATTAATAAGACTCCTACTAACACTTGGTTTCTTTCAGGTTAAACAGTGGAAACATCAAACTCAACTCGGATAATACACTCTTTTTTCACTCAGTTTCATCAATTTTGTGTGAAAATAAATAAACCAAAACAAATAAATTACAAAACTCTCAAAATAAATGATAAAATAAATAAAACAATTCAATAAATGCAAAACAACAAACTGAATTCAGTAAAAAAAGAAAACAATTTGAAGTTCTGTTCAGTTTAAAACACTTCAAATCTCACTTAACTCTGTCAATGGATCAATTAAAAAAGATCTTAGTTCAACTTCAGTTGATTCAGTTCACTCATGTTTGTTAATGACTCGGTTCAAATGATCTTAGTTCAACTTCAGTTGATTCAGTTTACTCAGGTTTGTTAATGACTCTGTTCAAATGAACCTTGTTTGGATTCAGTTTAATTCAGTATGGGTGAATCGACTCAGTCCACGCAAGTTCAATTCAGTGAACCGTTGTTCACTGAGAGTCAGTTCAAGCTTGGAAAAAAGAAGAGTCCTTTACGACAAAAAATCCAAAAAGGAAAAAACTTGATCTCACATCCAATCTAACACTCACAGATCCATGGGCGGTTCGCCATTTGCAAGTTAAACTGAACCTCTCCTCCTTGAGCCTCTGCCTCGTCCCAGCTCCAATTTGGCGATGGCTGCTCAGTGTCACTCAATTGCAGTCTTTCAGCTGTATTAGTTGGATTTTATTGACTAAATCTACTTTAAGGTTTCTAACTTAACTCTCACTCTCTCAGTTCAATCTCTCTCTGTTCCAATCCAGAAGCGCACTGCCGTTTTTCATGAGCGCGCTTGATTTAACTCCACCCGTTTCTCTTAAAGGGGCCATCACTAATTTTTGTCAGTGATCAACTTTCACTCTCTTGCTTTCATTTATGTATTTTTTTCATATCTTCTTGTGTCTATTAATAGCCTGGGTTACATTCTCCCCGCCTTGAATTTATGCAGGTCCCGCTGCATCTTTTAGGTTGCGAAATCACAGCAGGAGAGTAGCCTGAATACATGTCCAAAGATGCATCTTCGAGAGAATTGAGCTCTTCAAAAGACAATGTGAAGGCACTGCTAAGTCCTTGTAACAGTGATTGAATGACTAGGGAAAGGGGATTTCCCAGCTTGGGGTACTGCAGCCTCCTCGGCTGTTCTGTGTGGCTCTGTGAACGTCTTAAGACATTCTGGGAGTCTTGTTCAGGCTCTGTCGTGTTGTTTTGAAAACTCAAGCCAGCAGTTTCATTAAAGGGTAAGACATCATCTCTCTTGCTCTCTATGTCATGATTCACATACAAAAGCTTGTCTGAATCTTGTCTCTGCAACTCATGTCTCACAGGTGGGTTACTCTCAGTATCATCAGAGTCATTTTCAGTCATATCTTCTCTATCAACATTGACCAACAGACTTTCTCCTTTAGCATCCACAGGGTCAGGTAAGTGATTGTCTTCTCCAGGTTCTTCCAGCAGACTTTCCTCCCTAACATCAGGTAAGTCAGGTAATCCACTGTCCCTTCGAGACACCACTGGAATAGGAAGCCCAGCATCAGTACTAACTGCATTCAGTGTTTCAGGAGAAACATCTAGCCTCACTTCATCTCTTGACTGCTCCACAGGTTTGGGTCTGGAGAGGATTCTGCTTTCAACACTCTGCAAGTGCCCAGGTAGGTAGTAATCAGAGGGCTCATCTTCACACTCAGAATTCTCAGTTTCATTATCTGATACTCTTTTATCAGCACTAGAACGAGTTTTAGGTCTACGAGTTTTTCCTTGCACAACTGGGTCCTCAATTCTGCCTCGTAGAAATCTACAGGGCAGCAGCAAGTCACGGTGTAATGTGTGTTGTGGCCCGTCCCTACCCTCAGCTCAAACTGTATAGACTGGCAAGTCCTCCACTTTCTTGATTACAACAAACTATTTTCTCCCACTTATGTGCTAGTTTATGTTTTTTTGTGGGTATTGCAACGGCATATCGGGTGAAATGATCGGTGATCACCAAGATGTCTTTTGTATTTCTTCAGTCAGCCTCTAGTGACAGAAAATCCATGCAGACTAACTGGAGAGGTCTGCTCGTCATAATATTCACCAAGGGGGCCGCTCTCGCAGGTGGGTCTTACGTCTCACACAGCGTTCGCAAGTCTTTATTTTTTTCTCCACAGATGTTACCATCTTTGGCCAATAAAACCACGACCTGGTGAGGTCCAGTGTTCTGTCCATACCTAGATGTCCCATGTCATCGTGCAGAGCTGTCAGAGCCATCTCCCTGAGGTTTATTGGTAGGGCCAACTGTTATGAAACTTTCTCTTGATCCTGTCTACTTCTGTACAGCAATCCATTTTTAAGTTCCAATCTGCTCCACTCTTTCATCCATAAAGCTCTTTCTACAGAATCCATTCTACCTAACGGTCTTGTCCTGGACTCCAGATGTTCAATGACCACCCTAAGGTCTGGATCTGCTCTCTGATGTTCCCTCATTTTTTCTTCAGATAGACGGAGAAGGGTCTGAAGGCCATGAGCGTCTCCCTGTCAGAAACACTGAGGTGCAGCATTGATGTGATGAGACAGTGATCAACTACAGCAGGCTGAAAGCTTAAAGGGTCAGAATAATCTTGGTTCATGTACACTTGATTTCTCTCACAGAGAGCTTTTACTCTCTGTGAGAGTAAAAGATCCAATGATGTTGACATGACCATTGAGGACTACTTTGCTCCCAGCTGGCAGAACTTCAGGTATGTCTCCTTTCAGCTTTACTTGACCCAGAACACTTGCAGTGGCTCTGCGGCGTCGTACCTCCAGGAGTCTTATTACAGCTTGATAACCGTGATAATTAGATTTAAGCTTATATACAGCTCCTCGTACACAATCTGCATACAAGACATCCAGAGTGTTGGTCCCAATCAGAATTTAAGGTGTATGTGTCAGATCTGGAACTACAAGAGCCAATGTTTGGACTTCTGCCTCGTTTCCTAGAAACTCTTGGGGAAATCTTAAAGTCAATTTAACATATCCCAGGTAGGGAACTGTTTGTCCATTTGCCCCCTCGACCTCTAGCAGATTGTTTAGCGGTTACATGGGGTATTGTGAGAGATGCTTATCCTAGAAAGACAGAGGGATTGTTGTAACCTGGGAGCAATTCTAACTTATGCAGTACATTTCGTTCCCACTAGTCCAACTGGCAAACTGAGAGGATGTCTGGCATTTACACCTTTATTAAGTGCATGACGAGGCTTAGGGCTTTGTCTGTTCCTTTCAGTCTCTGTTCGCCCTATGACAGAGACTGACTTCAGTTTAAAAGCTGAGCAGTGGGTCTGTTCTGTGAATCCCACTCCGCCTGCTTTTCTCTCAGCTTATGTCTCTTGTTTTCAACTAAAGATGAATTTGGGGGATTTTCACACTGAACAGCGAGATGTTTGTCTTCCCCACAACGAAAACAGTACCAGGGTCAGGGACGGCTGGTCTTTGCATCATCTTGTTTTTGCCTCTCAATTCCCTTTCGGTCAACATTCTTGACGTAATGCTCTCTTGATCTGTCTTCTTAAAGAGTTCTCATACTGGCTTCTCCAAACTCCAGAAGTATTAACTTGAGCTTTGAGTTCGGCTATCTGTCCCTTCAACTCGTTGAGTTCACCTGCCCCTGCTCTCTGTTCTCTCATCTCTTGATTAGCTGCAGTTTTCATGGCTGCAATCTGGCT